>NC_080038.1:162101752-162401752 GCF_030020395.1 Manis pentadactyla | reverse complement strand
CCACCATGTTTTAGGGACATTGGTATGTTCACCACTGATAGGAGGAGGGACAAATAAAAAGGAACACCTATTTCTAGACAGGAGCATTTGGGAGCAAAGTGTGTGTTGTGGAGAGACGTGTTTGGTTGAGTGTCCAAACTTCCCTCTTTATGTGGTTATTCCTTCTTTACAATCGTGGATATCATAAAACCCAGTGATTTCAAAAGCCCAGACGCATATTATTACAGCAATTCATTTGTTGATGTGAGAAAAATGAGAAGGACATTGCAGTACCACTAAATCTATACCTGGGCACTGCTAATACCAAACAAAAGGAATTCACGGTGGCTAGGTAGGACTCTTTTCTAGTGACTGTCTCTGGGATCTCAAACAGAATCCATTTGTTTCTTTGTTTCAAAGATTCACTTGTATAGGGTACCTGTCCCCGCCCCTTCAGCTTGTAGTTTGTCTGAGTCCTTGGATCACAAGTGAGTCTCCAGTAAGGGAGCACTTAGGTGATCTTGAGTTTTCATCAGTTCTTCTAAAACTGTGTCTTTTGATTGGAGCAGTGAAAGCCTGTACTTTTATACTGATATTTGATAGCTAGGCTCTTACTGCACTTTGAAATTTTTTTTGTTCTCATTAATATACAATCACATGCAGAACAATATGTTAACTAGTCTAACCCCTTCACCAAGTCCTCGCCAAATGCCAGTTTCAGTCGCTGTCCGTCAGCGTGTCGTAAGATGCTCTAGAATCACTACTTGTCTTCTCTGTGTTGTATAGCCCTCCCAAAGACCCTACACACTACACATTATTCATGCTAATCCTAATGCCCCCATTCTTTTTCCCCGCCCTTATCAATCCCTTCCCACAAACACTACCCAGTCCCTTTCTCTTTGGTATCTCTTAGTCCACTCTCGGGTACTGTGTATATGCTGCTGTTTCTTCCTTCAGTTTTTCTTTGTTATCGTACTCCACACATGAGTTAAATCATTTGGTACATGTATTTCTCCGACTGGCCTATTTGACTGAGCATAATACCCTCTAGCTCCATCCAAGTTATTGCCAATGATAGGATTTGTTTTCTTCTTATGGCTGCTTACTGCACTTTTTAAACTGGATTTTATTCTTCTTTTTCGTTTGTAGTTTGCTATGTGCTTCAACCATTGCTCTCATGGTTATGAGCAATAGCATTGTGTTAATCGATATGAACCTATATCTATCTATCTGTCTGTCTATCAGTCAATCAATCAATCAATCAATCATCTTTCTGTCTGCCCATCTGTCCTTGTGTACAGAACTGGTAACCACATATCCTATGTCACTTTCCTACATTATGCTTCCAAAAATCCTGCTAGGTAACTAGGCTGTAGGGAGAGCACTGTGTTCACCGAGACACTTGCAGGTCGTGTCGGCCCAGTGTACCTACAAAACCAGGAAATGGTTGTGCAGGGACTTGAACCCGTGTCTCTATCCTCTGTCCTCTTTCATCTCTTTCTCACTTCCTGTCTGTATATAGCCACATTAATTCACTAAGTGCTCCCTGAAGACCACAAGTTTCCTTCCTCTGGGCCTGTGGACGACAGAAACGTAAAATTGTTGCTTTGCTCACCACCATGGTTGAAGGACATCTATGTGAACACCACTGATAGGATGGAGGGTCAAATAAAAAGGAACACCAATTTCTAGACAGGAGCAGTTGGGAGCTAAGAGTGTATTGTGGAGTGACATATTTATTTGAGTGTCCAAACTTCCCTCTTTAGGTGGTTATTACTTCACATTCGTGAAGATCATAAAACCCACAGATTTCAAAGGCCCAGATTCTTATTATTTCAGCAACCCAGTTGTTGAGGTGAGAGATAATGAGAAGGACGTTGCTCCACCACTATATCTACGGCTGGGCCTTGCTGAAAACAAACAAAAAGAATTCACGGTGGCCAGATAGTGCTATTTTCTACTGACTGTCTCTGGGGGCTCTAACAGTATCCATTTGTATGATTGTTTGTTTTTCAGTTTCACTCGTGTAGGGTACTTGTCCCCACACCTTCAGCTTGTAGTTTGTCTTTGTCCTTGGATCTCAAGTGAGTCTCCTGTAAGGAAGCACGTAGGTTTCTTCGGTTTTCATCTGTTCTTTTAACCCTGTGTCTTTTGTTTGCAGCACTCAGAGCCTGACCTTTTATTCTGATGATTCAGTGCTGTGCCCTTATTGCACTTAAAAATATTTTTTTGTTATCATTAATCTACAATCACGTGAAGAATATTATGTTTAGTATGCTCCCCCTAATCCAAGTACACCAGCAAAAACCTCTTAAAGTCGCTGTCCATCAGCATAGTTGGATGCTTTAAACCCCTTCAGCATGTACCCCTTCAAAGACACCGATACAGTCGCTGTCAATCATGGAGTAGTAAGATGCTATATAACCTCTACTAGTCTTCTCTGTGTTGTACAGCTCTCCCCATGTCCCGCGCGACCCCACGCAATATACATGGTAATCCTAATGCCCCCAATCTTTCTCCCCACACTTATCCCTCCCTTCAGAACCACCCTGTGCAGTCCTTTTCCCTTTGGCAACTTTTAGTCAACTCTCGGGTTCTGTGAGTATCCTGCTGTTTTTTTCCTTCACTTTCTCTTTGTTGTTATACTCCACACATGAGTGTTATCATTTGATATTGTCTTTCTCCGCCTGACCTATTTTTCTGAACATACTACTGTCTAGCTCCATCCACGTCATTGCAAATGGTAGGATTTGTTTTCTTCTTATGGCTGCTTACTGCACTTTGTAAACTGGATTTCATTCTTCCTTTTTGTTTGCAGTTTAGCTATGTGATTTCACCATTCATTTCCTGGTTATGAGCAACAGCTTTGTGTCAATCGATATGTATCTGTATCTATCTATCGCTCTGTCTGTCTGTATATCTATCTATCTTTCTATATATCCTTCTTTCTATCTCTCTATCCTCTCTATTTATCTATCCATCTATCTAGCTTCCTGTCTTCTATCATGTGTATAATCTATCGATCATCTGTCATCTATCTATCTGTCTATCTATGAAACAATCTTCTTTCTGTCTGTCCATCTATCCTTATGTACAGAACAGTTAACTACATCAACTATGTCACTTCCCCACATTATGCTTTCAAAAACATTGCAAGGTCACTAGGCCGTAGGGAGAGCACTGGGCTCACTGAGACAATTGCAGATCGAATCAGCCGCGTGTGCTTACAAAACCAGTAAATGGTGGTGCAGGGACTTGAACCCGTATCTCTGTCCTCTGTCCTCTTAAACCTCCTTCTCGCTTGCTAACTGTATTTAGCCACATTCATTGACTAAGTCCTCACTGAAGACCCCAATTATACTTCCTCTGGGCCTGTTGTAGACAGAAAAGTATACTTGGTGCTTTACTCACCACCATGTTTGAGGGACATTGGCATGTTCACCACTGATAGGAGGAGGGACAAATGAAAAGGAACACCTATTTCTAGACAGGAGCATTTGGGAGCAAAGTGTGTGTTGTGGAGAGACGTGTTTGGTTGAGTGTCCAAACTTCCCTCTTTATGTGGTTATTCCTTCTTTACAGTCGTGGATATCATAAAACCCAGTGATTTCAAAAGCCCAGACGCATATTATTACAGCAATTCATTTGTTGATGTGAGAAAAATGAGAAGGACATTGCAGTACCACTAAATCTATACCTGGGCACTGCTGATACCAAACAAAAGGAATTCACGGTGGCTAGGTAGGACTATTTTCTAGTGACTGTCTCTGGGGTCTCAAACAGAATCCATTTGTTTCTTTGTTTCAAAGATTCACTTGTATAGGGTACCTGTCCCCGCCCCTTCAGCTTGTAGTTTGTCTGTGTCCTTGGATCACAAGTGAGTCTCCAGTAAGGGAGCACTTAGGTGATCTTGAGTTTTCATAAGTTCTTCTAAAACTGTGTCTTTTGATTGGAGCAGTGAAAGCCTGTACTTTTATTCTGATAATTGATAGCTAGGCTCTTACTGCAATTTGAAATTTTTTTTGTTCTCATTAATATACAATCACATGCAGAACAATATGTTAACTAGTCTAACCCCTTCACCAAGTCCTCGCCAAATCCCAGTATCAGTCACTGTCCGTCAGCGTGTCGTAAGATGCTCTAGAATCACTACTTGTCTTCTCTGTGTTGTATAGCCCTCCCAATGACCCTACACCCTACACATTATTCATGCTAATCCTAATGCCCCCATTCTTTTTCCCCGCCCTTATAAATCCCTTCCCACAAACACTACCCAGTCCCTTTCTCTTTGGTAACTGTTAGTCCACTCTCGTGTACTGTGTATATGCTGCTGTTTCTTCCTTCAGTTTTTCTTTGTTATCGTACTCCACACATGAGTTAAATCATTTGGTACATGTATTTCTCCGACTGGCCTATTTGACTGAGCATAATACCCTCTAGCTCCATCCAAGTTATTGCCAATGATAGGATTTGTTTTCTTCTTATGGCTGCTTACTGCACTTTTTAAACTGGATTTTATTCTTCTTTTTCGTTTGTAGTTTGCTATGTGCTTCAACCATTGCTCTCATGATTATGAGCAATAGCTTTGTGCTAATCGATATGAACCTATATCTATCTATGTGTCTGTCTATCAATCAATCAATCAATCAATCAATCATCTTTCTGTCTGCCCATCTGCCCTTGTGTACAGAACAGGTAACCACATATCCTATGTCACTTTCCTACATTATGCTTCCAAAAATCCTGCTAGGTAACTAGGCTGTAGGGAGAGCACTGGGTTCACCGAGACACTTGCAGGTCGTGTCGGCCGAGTGTACCTACAAAACCAGGAAATGGTTGTGCAGGGACTTGAACCCGTGTCTCTATCCTCTGTCCTCTTTCATCTCCTTCTCACTTCCTGTCTGTATGTAGCCACATTCATTCACTAAGTGCTCCCTGAAGACCACAAGTATCCTTCCTCTGGGCCTGTGGACGACAGAAACGTAAAATTGTTGCTTTGCTCACCACCATGTTTGAAAGACATCTATGTGAACACCACTGATAGGATGGAGGGTCAAATAAAAAGTGCTCCCTGAAGACCCCAAGTAATTTTCCTCTGGGCCTCTTGTCCACAGAAAGTAAACTTGGTGCTTTGCTCACCACCATCTTTGAGGGACATCAGCGTGATTACCGCTGATAGGAGGGAGGGACAAATAAAAAGGAACACCAATTTCTAAACAGGTGCAGTTGGGATCAAAGAAAGGGTTGTGGAGTGACTTGTTTATTTGAGTGTCTAAACTTCCCTCTTTATCTGGTTATTACTTCTTTACATTCGTGAACGTCATAAAACCCACTGATTTCAAAGGTTCAGACGCATATTATTACAGCAATTCAGTTGTTGAGGTGAGAGAAAATGAGGAGGATGTTCTTCCACCACTAAATCTATGGCTGGGCACTGCTGAAACCAAACAAAAAGAATTCACGGTGGCCTGATAGGGCTATTTCCTACTGACTGACTCTGGGAACTCAAACAGAATCCATTTGTTTCACTGTTTGTTTTTCACTTTCACTGTGTAGGGTACCAGTCCCCACCCCTTTGGCTTGTATTTTATCTGTATCCTTGGATCTCAAGTGAGTCTCCTGCAAGGGAGCACATAGCTGGTGTTTTCTTTGGAGCACTCAAAGCCTGTCCTTTCATTCTGATGATTTAGAGCAGTGCCCTTATTGCAATTAAAAAAGTTTTTTGTTATCATTAATGTACAATCACGTGAAGAACAGTATGTTTACGCTCGTCCCAACTTCACCAATTCCCCACCAAAAACCTCTTACAGATTCTCTCCTTCAGCATAGTTGTATGCTGTAGACCCTTTCGACATGTCCCCCCCCACACACCCTGTTACAGTCGCTTTCCATCAGCGTTTAGTAAGATGCTGTAGAATCTCTACTTCTCTTCTCTGTATTGTACAGCCCTCCCCATACCCCCTGAGCACACGCATTATACATGCTAAACGTAATGTCCCTTTTCTTTCTCCCCACCCTTATCCCTCCCTTTCCACCCACCATGTCCAGTCCCTTTCTCTTTGGTAACTGTTAGTCCACTCTCGGGTTCTGTGAGTCTGCTGCTGTTTTTTTCCTTCAGTTTTTCTTTGTTGTTATACTCCACACATGAGTGAAATCATTTGGTACTTGTCTTACTCCACCTGGCCTATTTCACTGAGCATACTACCATCTTGCTCCATCCGCATCAATACAAATGGTAGGATTTATTTTCTTCTTATGGCTGCTTACTGTCTTTTTAAACTGGATTTCATTTTCGTTTTTGTCTGTAGTTTCGCTATGTGCTTTCACCATTGATATCCCGGTTATGAGCAATAACTTTGTGTTAATCGATATGTATCTGAATCTTTCTATCTGTCTGTCTCTCTCTCTCTCTATTTATCAATCTATCTATCTATCCTTCTATCTTCCTATCTATCTATCTATTTATCTTCCTTTCATCTATCTATCACGTCTATCATCTATCTATCATCTGTCATCTATCTATCTATCTATGAATCACTCATCTTTTTGTCCTCCCATTTATACTTATGTACAGAACAGTCAACAACATCGCCTATGTCACTTCCCTATATTATGTTTCCAAAAATCTTGCAAAGTAACTAGGCCGTAGGGAGAGCACTAGGTTCACTGAGACACTTGCAGGTCGAGTCAGCCGAGTGTGCTTACAAAACCAGTAAATAGTGGTGCAGGGACTTGAACCCGTATCTCTGTACTCTGTCCTCTTTTACCTCCTTCTCACTTGCTGACTGTATTTAGCCACATTCATTGACTAAGTGCTCCTTGAAGACCACAAGTATCCTCCTTCTGGGCCTGTTGTAGACAGAAAAGTAAACGTGGTACTTTGCTTACCAACGTGTTTGAGGGACATCGGTGTGATCACTGCTGATAGGAGGAGGGAAAATTAAAAATGAACACCAACTTCTAGACAGAAGCAGTTGGGAGCAAAGAGTGTTCTGAGGAGTGACGTGTTTATTTGAGTGTCTAAACTTCCCTCTGTATGTGGTTATTACATCTTTACATTCGTGAACATCATAAAACCCTCTGATTTCAAAGGCCCAGACGCATATTATTACAGCAATTCAGTTTTTGAGGTGAGAGAAAATGGGAAGGATGTTGCTTCACCACTAAATTTATGGCTGGGCACTGCTGAAACGAAGCAAAAAGAATTCACGTTGGCCAGATAGGGCTATTTTCTACTGACTGTCTCCGGTGACTCTAACAGAATCCATTGGTTTGTTTGTTTGTTTCTCAGTTTCACTTGTGAAGGGTACCTGTCCACGCTTCTTCAGCTTTTAGTTTGTCTGTGTCCTTGGATCTTAAGTGAGTCTCCTGTAAGGGAGCACATAGATGGTCTTGAGTGAAAGATAGCTTTGTTTAGTATGATGCTTTCTTATCTATCTTCCTACCTATCTCTTTAACTATCTATATAATCTATCTACCTATCTATCTATCTGTCATCTATCTATCTATGATCTATCATCTACCTACTATCATCTGTGTATCTATCTGATTAATCTATCATCTATATGTATGTATATCAATCCAATCCATATATCAATCATCTGTCTGTTTATCTGTTTTCTCACTTTTGTCAACGTTCTTTCACTAGGTGCACTTTGATTCCTCTATGTCCTTCTCAGTCTCAATTCCTTGTGTTTTTTTATGTGAGTTAGCTGTGTGTTTGGGACTTGAGAGGTTTGGCCTTGGGCGGGAACTTCTCCTGCGTAGGTGGCACGAGACTCCTGGGTGTGGATGGTGTGGTTGGCGGGCTGCGCTCTTCAACCTGTGCATGACAGGGCACTCCAGCTGCTCTGCCTGTGCCATTCCTGCTGTGGCGGCTGCGTGAGCTGCCGAGCATATCCGATGCCCCACGCAGGGATCACAATGGCTGGCCTGCGTGTTCCAGGGCATGTGCATGCCCAGTAGTAGGTCTTCATTCCTGTGCACCGATGTCACCTCGGAGGCCCTGCTTGGTGACCCATCTCCAGAGAGCATGCGTGTAGTCACCGTTTAAGTGAACTGCCTATTGGTGACATGCAGGGCTCCTGTGGGCTTGTGGCCCATGGGCTTGCTGAGGTGGCAGGCCAGCTAGCTTGTGGGGAAACTGCTCCCCTCTGCTGTCAAGGTGGAGGTAGTGTTTCAGTGCATTTAGGCATTTAGATGTGAGTGAGGTCTATCTGAAATGAAATAGTAGCGTTGAGAGCTATGTTTCTGTTCATATGAAAAGGGTACTGAGTATAAAGAGTTGGGTGATGGTGGCAGGAATTCTAGGAATGTTTATGTCCCCGCACTTATTTAATTTCTGTTAAGGGAGGTGATTCTGAAGTAACTTTTTACTAACGGATGAAGGTGATGTATAAGGTCATCCCACGTCAGCCATAGTGAGATGAAGTGGTGTAGTAGAATTAAATCCTGTACACCTTGGCCTGATGCATAGGAGACACACCGAGGGTGTTCTTTGCTGCTCTCCTCTTCTCGCTATTTACCTTAACTAACTTGACGGTTCAGAGTGGTCCCAGCAACATTTCCAGCAAGATCTTTCTAAAATCGCATAGAAACACTTGGCAAAGATATCCCCAGAGTCTAGTGGAAAAATTTTATTCTTTCTGGTCATAGTTTGCAAGATGTTTGCCCTATTCTGCGTTCTTTTGTTACTTTTGATACTCCTGTGATAGTACACCTATAGGGGCAGTGGTGTACACACACACAAGCACACTCACAGACACATATACACGGCTGAGAGTTAACGGAGACCCAAGTTATTGGAAACTGCAGCCCACACTTTAAAAAAGAAACGTGCATAAGTTGTGCACCTGGTGTTCCCCCCAAAGGGAGCAGACTTCAAAGTGCTGACGTGGTTAAACACAGATACCTATGCAGGCACCTAAGCACAGATATCTATGCATAGGCTCTCTCCATCCGTCATCTCATTGCATCTCTGCTTACCTACATATCTATGTTAGTCTACTCAAGCTGATAACCAGAGTGTCATTGAGTGGGGGCTTAATCGATAGACACTGATTTCTCGCAATTCTGTAAGCAGAAGTCCTAGATCAAGTCAGGTTCAGTTCCTGGTGAGGTCCCTTCTTCTGTCTTGCATATGGCTGCATCCCTGCTGTGTCCTCACAGGGTCGAGTGAGAAAGCTCTGTCCTCTGTTCCTCTAAATAGCACTGACTGCATAATGTCAGCTCCACCCACACCCTCATGATATCTTCCAAACCTAATTACCTCCAAAGGCCTCACCTCCCAATACCATGACAGTGGGGGTTAGGGCTTCAACCCTGACTGAGTTCAAATATGAACTTGTGTGTGTGTGTGTGTTTGTGTGTGTGTGGTGGTGGTGGGGTGTTAGGAGGAGCGAAAGATGGTGAGGTGAGGGCCCATAAATTCAGTTCATAACTCTGTATCTATATATCATCTATTTGTCTAATCTAACCTACCTATATCATCTTTCCTATCTAGTCTATCATCTGTCATCTTTATATGTCTTATCTATCTGTCATCTCTGTCAATCTATTCTTCTAATCTATGAATATCTAACGTCTATCTAATGTATCTATTTCCAATCAATCTATCACATGTCATCTGTCTGTCATCTACCTTTCGTCATCATTTTGTCTACCCATCTATCCTTATGTACAGAACAGTGTAAGATAAATTCTAGCTGAAATAAGAAGGTGAAGAGAGGCAACAAAGGGCCCGGTAGTTTATTTGAACGCAAATACCTGGGCAAGATTTCCCCAGTCTATAGCAATTAAGGCTGGGGAGTTCACACATAAGTAGACAGGCAGCGAGATTTTAAAGAATGTAGGGGGAGGCAGAGCTAAAGATTTACAGCAGCATGAGGATTTGCTAGCCCAAAGCATATTTTTCAGGTTGGGAGGGGGCAACTGCCAAGAACTTGGGCACATAATCAGTGTCCCATGTGGGAGGAGGCAGCAGCCGGAGACATTGGCACATCATCAGTGTCCGATGTGCTTGCTCCTCCCATCAGTAACCCCAGCCTTACACACAGTTAACAACATGGCTATCTATTATGGCTATCTATCTATCTATCTATCTATCTATCTATCTATCTATCTATCTATCCATCTATCTATCTATTATCTATCTATTCGATCTATCTATACCTATCATCTATCCTATCTAATCTGTCATCTATCTGTCTATCTGTCCTATCTATCAATATCTTTTTTTCTACCCATCTATCCATATGCACAGAACACTTCACAAGATGGTTTATATGTCATTTCCCTACTTATGTTTCCAAAAGCCTGCAAGGTAACTAGGACTTAGAGACAGACAGCACTGGGTTCACTGAGACATTTGCACATCATATCAACAGCATGTGACTACAAAACTAGTAAATGGTGGTGCAAGGACTTCAACCCATATCTCTGTCCCAGGTCTTCTTTTCCCACCTTTTTGACAGTATTCTAGCCGCATTTGTTGACTGACTGCTCCCTGAAGACCACAAGCATCCTTCCTCTTGACTTTTTCAGTAATTTATCCCATTGTATGGAATGCTTTACGCTCAGATACCTGCTTCTGTCACCTCCTTCTAGACTATTCAAGGCCCACCTCCCTGGTGAGGCTTACCCTGCCCACTGTTTATTTTGAAAGCCCTGCTTCTCTCTGCCTATAATCTCAGTCCTCCATATCCTGCTTTTTATTCTTCATAGTGTTTGTTACTGGCTTAGCTACCAGAGAACTTACAGATGTTTATAGTCTCTTTCCTCCCCTCCAACTAGAACGTGGTCTTCACAGGTTGATAATTCTGCGTGTATTAAGTCTGGTGGAGACCCTGCAGACTCTAGGATCAGCGAGAAGTGGGCACAGTTGTAACTCAAAGTGGTTTGACATGTTAGCAGTATAGGTTAGAGTCAGGCCAGGCAGTTATTAAGGAGGGCCTTTTCTGATATTACTAAGCTACTTGATAAATTCAAAGCTTAAAATTTCAATTATCACACAGCAGTGAGAAACAATTCCTTCTGTCATTCCTCCAGCCTCGAGGACCTGGATGCCAAATCCAATCTCTCAATGGGAAGTGGGAATGTGTGAGGAAGATCGGCCAAAGTCTTAAGTTACACAAGGCACACACATACAGAATTAAGCATGTTTAAAAACCAAAATGATAAGAGTGGTTTCCTGTGTCACAGCCAGGATTCCCTAGCCTCCAGTGATCTCAGAGCAGTGGGAGAGGAGAGGGAAAGGGCCACATAAGCCAACCGGGTCTCCTTCTTCTGGGCTTGCCTCCCCCTGGGTTGTCATCCATTAAACGCTCAGCACGCAGACCTCACGGTGAGCACGCACAGTCATAAAACGCGGCTACTTCCACATCCCAGTCACTGGGGCATGGAACATGTTGCATATTTAAGTGTGGCTCAGAACATTATCACTCATGTATGTATGTTCTTCCACTGTCCCCTTGTCAAAGAGTAAACAGAGCAGAGGCATACTAGCAAGAGCAGGGTTTAGTGTGAGTATATAATATACACACATATTGTGGGAAAGATTTTGTTAAATAAATAGGAGGACATAGGCCTTGTCTGGAGCCAGGGGAGATCTGTAGGTGCCATTGGCAAGGTCTGCGGCGTGTCCACCGGGTCAGAGGCCGATTTAGGGGTAGGGCCGAGTTATTCGGCTGTGCCTCCCATGGCATCGTATGGGTCCAGGTCTGACCGTATGATGACCGCCCACGTGGTGTTTTTATCAGGTGCAAAGGAGGCCAGCGGTAGTGATGCCCATGGCCTAGTGTGGGTCCCGGTGGGGACCAGAAGATGACGGCTAGTGATGGTGGCGTCGTGTCCATTGGCTTGTATAGAGAGATTGAGTGAGCTTTCGTGACAACATTTGTGCTGCCCACTGCGTCATCTGGGGCACGGGGTATAGAGTAGGTGCCTTTCCCCATGGTGGTGGAATGCCATTGGGTCCTAGTCCGACTTGCGGGTAGCACCGAGGCCATCGTCTGTGCCTCCCACAGCACCCTGTGGGTCCAGGGGAGCCGGGAGGATGACTCCCCATCCTGTGGGTGTCTGAGGTGCGCAGGACGATGGCGGTGCAGCTACCCACCGAATCGTGTGGAGCTGGGGGGTGACCGGAAGATGACAGCCATTGATGGAGGTGTTGTGTCACATCGGCTCATCCTGAGCATCAGTGTCAGCGTTCGGGCAGGCGCTTGTGCTGCCTTGTGCTTTGTCTGGGACCGGAGGGAAGTTGTATGTGCCTTTCCTGAGGGCAGTGGAGTGCCCATCCGGTCAGAGGCTGACTTACAGGTAGGGCCGAGGTAGTTTTCTGTGCTTCCCATGGCATCATATGGGGCCAGGGGAGACCAGACGATGACCGCTCATGCGGTAGTTGTCTAAGGTGCACAGGTGGCCAGAGGTTTTTCTGCCTACGGTCCCTTGCAGAGCCGTTGCCAACGGAGGATGAAGGCTATCGAGGGTGTTGTCGTGTGAATGTGCTTACCTTGACCGTCATTGCCGGCCCTTGGGCCGAAGGTGGAGCTGCCCACGGCCTCATGTGTGGTCAGGGGCTAATGGAAGATGACGGCCATCGAGGATGGTATCATGTCCATCGGCTTGTTTTGAGCATCAGCCTTCAGAATGGCGCCTGTGTAGCCCACGGACTTGTCCAAGGCCAGGGGGCAGTTGTAGGTGCCTCTCCCGAAAGCGGTGGCTTGCAGATAGGGTCATCGTCCGCCTTGCGGGGAGAGCCGAGGCCATCATCTGTGCCTCCCACGGCATCGTATGGGGCCAGGGAAGACCAGATGAAGACCGCC
This sequence comes from Manis pentadactyla, assembly GCF_030020395.1. Classification (NCBI taxonomy): domain Eukaryota; kingdom Metazoa; phylum Chordata; class Mammalia; order Pholidota; family Manidae; genus Manis; species Manis pentadactyla. Next base: position 162,388,952 of record NC_080038.1, on the reverse strand, counting down.
CACGTGGTGGTCGTCTGAGGCCCACAGGAGGCCGGCGGTGGTGCTGCCCATGGTCTCGTGCGGTGCCTAGGGGAACCAGAAGACGATGGCTAGCAGTGGTGTAGTCGTGTCTATCGGCTTGTCCAGAGCATCAGAGCCAGCCATCGGGCCGGTGCTTGTGCTGCAAAAGGCCTGGTCTTTTGACTGACTCTGTATGGCGGTTTTGCAGAGATAGGACACCTCGAGGCGGGCTGGTAGTGGTTCCCATGTGCCCTGGAGAGGAGGAGCTCGTCTGGGTGGTCTCTCTCCAGCCGTCTGCTGGGAGCCTAGGATGGTCAAGAGGCTCAGGACTGCTCCAAGTGGTAGAGGGATCTCTGCTGGTTAAAGTGGGAAAAGCCAGCTGCTAAAGGCACAGGATCCCGGTGGAACAGCCTGTGACATGGGCAACGGGCATGTGCATGGTTCTCCCTGGCAGGAGGGATAGGGAGCAGCTCCCCGAGGACCGGAAGTATCGGCGGGCAAAGAAGTTGGGGCTGGGGAGGTGGCCGGCGGGGTGGGGTACGATCCTAAGGAAGGAGGAAACAGTCCACACGGCAAAACGGTTTGTGGAGTGTGCCAAACGATCTGAAGAAAGGGTCTGAATCTAGGGAGAGGGTCTCCTTTGCCACTAACTCTTTCTCAGGCCAAGCACGCACTGAGCTGCCAAGGTAGGGCGAGCCTGGTATGTATGTCAGCCAGGGGATGCATTACAAAGAGCCCTGGGCCGCTGTGATGTCACCCAGGGGCTGCTGCACAACACCCCCATTGCCTTAAGCACACGGGCCACACCCAGAGGAGACACTGGGCCAAAGCCACGGTGCGTCCCCAAGGCGAAACCCAGAAGAATCCCTAGCCCCCGGAATTGCCCGCTGAGGGAAATGCAGGTGTTCGGACCAACGAGGCCACCATGTGGACAGTCGAGGGCTGCAGTGCCCGTGTCTGTCAGAACTCAGCCTGCCCGGTTGCCAGCTCTGCATGGGCTCAGCACCCGGGGTGTTGCGGGCGGCAAGCTCCTTGCCTCCACCACTCCCCCTTGCTCGCGGTGACCATGTCCTGAACACAGCCCGGCATGGAGCCACCAAGAGGCTGCCCGGGGCGCGGCCCACCCTTTCCCGGGCCTTCCATGCTTCTCTGGGACACCTGGAGCCAGGCAAGCCTTCTCGGCCATGGCCAGCCATGTGGCTGACTTCTGAGGAAGGAGCAGACTCCATAACTTGCCTTTCTATCTAGCGGGCAGGTTCTTTCTTTGCTTCTCACAGAAAGCGTAGGTCGGGGACCAACGGGTCTCAGCATAGACACATCCCGCATTCTGACTGGGCCTGGCCGCCCAGATTTTCTCTCTGATCTAGTTTTGGGGGCCTGTGTCTCGTACGTAAATAACACAACACAGAAAACTGGGAAACACTTTTATTTTTAAAATACTTCTCCTTTTGACTCTTGGTCTTGATGGCATCGTTCTTCTTGCCCGTCAGCCAAGCTGGAAGTTTGTGGGGCAACCTTGCCTCCTCTCAGTAGTCAGCCTGTCCATTTCCGATCCTGACTGTTCATCCTTTATGTTATAACCTATGAAACTCGTGTCCCGTGTCAGTAACCCTGCTTCTAGTTCTCAGGTCTTTCCTTTTGGACCTAAGCCCTGCTTGCTCACTGCTTCACTGTGGAAGCACTGACGTTGTTACAGAATAAAATGTGAAATTCTCCAGCCCCAACTCAGGGTCAGGTCTTCACATTGTCTACATTTCCATCCCTATGAGCCAACCTCCCTGCTCCTTGAAAAGATCCTGTCTCGTGTCTTTTAGCCTCTGAATTATTTCCTCTGGGGGTTTCCACATCTTGCCTCTGGTTTTTAAGACATTTCACCCCAGCAGAAGAACATGGATCGTTGAAGACCCACCTCTCTATTCAAATCCTCTTGGAGGCTTCCCGTGCACTCTCACTTGCGTGCCCTCCTCTCCGTTCTCCGTCCTTGGTGAGAACCTCCCTTATCAAATGTGAGTGTGTCAGCTCGTGCACATCACTTCTCGGGTCACGGGATCTGTTGAACAGTGGTGACAGTGAATGACTGTACTCAGCTTCAAAGCTCAGCTGCCCGTTCAGTTGTACCTGGTGCTGATCGCACGCCCACCAACCGTTCGTTATGTTCCAAACCATGCGGAACATAAATGTGGGCGAGATGCCACTGATGACCCCTCAGTCCCCACTGTGTATGCCTCTGGGTGCTTAGGGAGAGGCTCGGCGAGCCAAGCCGACGAACTTATCTTTAACGGCGATGAGCGCAGAGCGTGTGGGGCAGGCCCCAGCTACTGCTACTGCTGCTGCTGCTGTGAAAACTCCTCTCTCTGGCCCAGTGGGGTAAGATTCCAGATCTCTTCTTGTTCTTTGCCTGTGCTTTCTCCGTAGTGGTGTAGTTTTGTTGTATGGGGGCGGCTCCTTTCGCGTCTCTGATGGAATTAAGTATGGGTCTCGGAAGTCCCTTGTGTCAGTTTTCATTGTACAGTACCATCTTGTATTTCTACGTCTTTGGGTTTTCTCCCACTGCTACTGCTTTTCCTCTGGGAGGACCTGTACCACAGGCCTGTATTAGACAGAAGAGGAAACTTGGTGCTTTCCTCACCACCATGTTTGAGGGACATCGGAGTCACTGCTGATAGGAGGAGGGACAGGTAAAAAGGAACACCGAGTTCTAGATGGGAGCAGTTGGGAGCAAAGAGTGTGTTGTGGAGTGATGTGTTCGGTTGAGCATCCAAACTTCCCTCGGTATCTGGTTATTGCTTCTTTACATTCGTAAACATCATAAAATCCACTGATTTCAAAAGCCCAGATGCATATTATTACAGCAATTCAGTTGTTGAGGTGAGAAAAAATGAGAAGGGCATTGCTATACCACTGAATCTATGCCTGGGCACGGCCAAAACCACACAGAAAGCATCCACGGTGGCAGGAAGGGATATTTTCTCCTGACTCTTTCTCTGGGCAGTCAACAGAATCACTTTTTTTTGTTGTTGTTGTCAGTAATGTACAATTACATGAGCAACATTATGGTTACTAGTCTCCCTCTGCCTCCCCCTCCCCCCCATTATCAAGTCCACTCTCCGCACCCCATTACAGTCGCTGTCCATCGATGTAGTAAGATGCTATAGAATCACTACCTGTTTTCTGTGTGTTATACTGCAATCCCCGTGGCCCTACACCCCCTACATTATGTGTGCAGATCGTAATGCCCCCTTTACCCACTTATCCCTCCCATCCCACCCATCCTCATATGTCCCTTTCCCTTTGGTACCTGTTAGTCCATTCTTTGGTTCTGTGAGAATGCTGCTGTTTTGTTCCTTCCCGTTTTCCTTTGTTCACATACCTCACAGAGGAGTGAAATCCTTGGATACTTTTCTTTCTCCACCTGGCTTATTTCACTGAGCATAACACCCTCTAGCTCTGTCTGTGTTGTTGCAAATGGTGGTAGGATTTGTTTTCTTCTTATGGCTGAATAATATTCCATAGTGTGTATGTACCACCTCTTCTTTATCCATTCATTTCCGGATGGACACTTAGGTTGCATCCATTTCTTGGCTATTGTAAGAGTGCTGTGATCAACATAGGGGTGCATCTGTCTCTTTCAAACTGGGCTCCTGCAATCTTAGGATAAATTCCTAGGAAAGGATTTCCTTTGTCAAATGGTATTTCTGTTCTTTGGTTTTTTGTTGAATCTCCATACTGCTTTCCACAATGGTTGAGCTGACGGACATTCCCACCAGCAGTGTAGGAGGGTTCCCCTTTCTCCACACCTTTGCCGACATGTGCTGTTTTCTGTATTTTGTTTGGTGGCCATCCTAACTGGTGTTAGGTGATACCCCATTGTGGTTTTAATGTGTACTTCTCTGATGGTTAGCGATGTGGAACGTCTTTTCATGTGCCTGTCGGCCACCTGAAATTGCTTCTGTGGAGAAGTGTCTGTTCAGATCCTCTGCCCATTTTGTAATTGGATTCATTTTCTTTTTGTGTGTTGGGGTTCTTGAGCTCTTGATACATATTTTGGATGGCAACACCTTATCAAATATGTCATCAGTGTGTATATTCTCCCATACTGAAGGATGTCTTTTGATTCTACTAATGGTGGTCAAACAGAATCTTACTGAACCCAACACCACTTCATTCCAGCTCTGAGTAATTTTATTTTCTTTCCAGAACACCAACCAGCCAAGAAAACTGGTACAAATTGGAGAAGCTCTGATGCAGGAACATGTAGCGTAAAACTGAGAGGTGAGGTGTTGTGGAGAATCGTAGGTTGTATCTTTCCATGTGCTGCTTTCAAATGTCATAGGGAAAAAAGATTGCCAAGGAGATGAAGCCCGGGGTGTTGACATCACCTGTTATCGGTGGAGCCACGTAGCCTCTAGCCATTGATTTGAAAGCTACCATGCGGCATTGTAGCCTTTCCTGCAGAGTTATATGGGCGACATCCCCCGTTTGCAGTTCAGTCAGTGCGCGTGTGGGATTGTCCTGGCACCGGAAGTGGTGGACCCGAGAGCTGTGCCATTCCTGCTGGTCTGTCGCAGCACCTCTCTTGGAACAGGGCCTCAGCAGCGCTCACAGGAGAGCGAGAGTGAGAGAGAATTGCGCTCAAGAAACAGGGACAGTTTTATTTACTGTAGGTCCCTAAGCATGCTCCTGATGTTTATTTTGAGATCTCTTTTTCAGGAAGATTGATTGGAGTCCAGTTACCAGGTTCATTTGAAGGTTCATAATTGTAGGTGGTGTCCTCTAGCTCCCAGAAGCTTTAATCTCTGGAGATGCTCAGCCCTTGGGGTGTGGTCCAGGTCACAGGGGAGCGGTGCCGGTGCCCACACCCATCAGGAGGAAAGAGGTCTTTCCTGCTTCCCTGCCGCAGTGCCGGTCTCCACTGCCAGTGCCAGTTTGCTGAGCATGCAGGGAGAAGTTGCCATAGCTGGGGTCAGCTGTTTTGCAGGCCGGTCCCAGTGGGGAGGCAGGCCGTGTACCAGTCACAGCACAGTAAGGGGCCTCAGAGCTGCTAGGACAGTCAGGGGGATGGAGCGCCCATAGCTCCTGAAAGCTCTCCTGCCTTCCGTACAGAGTGTATTGTGGCCAGATAGGGATATTTTCTACTGACTGTCTCTGGGACTCAAACAGAATCGATTTGTTTATTTGTTTTTCTGTTTCAGTTGTGTAGGTTACCTGTCCCAACCCCTTCGGATTGTAGTTTGTCTGTGTCTTTGGATCTCAAGTGATTCTCCTGTAAGGGAGCACATAGGTGCTCTTGAGTTTTCATCCCTTCTTTTAACCCTGTATGTTTTGTTTGGAATACGCAAAGCCTGTCCTTTTATTCTGATTATTCAGCGCTGTGCCCTTATTGCACTTAATAAATTTCTTTTCTTATCATTAATCTACAATCATGTGAAGAACATTATGTTTACTAGGCTCCCCCCTTCACCAAGACCGACAAAAAACCTCTTACAGTCTCTGTCCATCAGCATAGTTCTTTGCTCTAGACCCCTTCACCATGTCCCTCCCCACACACCCCATTACAGTCGCTGTCCATCAGCGTGTAGTAAGATGCTGTACAATGTCTACTTGTCTTTGTGTTGTACAGCTCTCCCTTTGCCCCACGACCCCACGCATTTTACGTGCTAATCCTAGTATCCACTTTCATTCTCCCCGACCTTATCCCTCCCTACCCACCCACCCTGCCCAGTCCCTTTCCCTTTGGTAACTGTTCGTCCACTATCGGGTTCTGTAAGTCTGCTGCTGTTTTTTTTCCTTCAGTTTTTCTTTGTTGTTATACTCCACAGATGAGTGAAATCATTTGGTACTTGTCTTTCTCTGCCTGGCCTATATCACTGAGCATACTACCATCTAGCTCCATGCACGTCATTGCAAATGGTAGGATTTGTTTTCTTCTTATGGCTGCTTACTGCACTTCTTAAACTGGATTTCATTCTTCCTTTTTGTTTGTAGTATAACTATGTGCTTTCACAATTGAACACCTGGTTATGAGTAGTAGCTTCTTGTTAATCAATATGTATCTGTATCTATTTAACTATCTGTCTGTTTGTCTGTCTATCTATCTATCCTTCTATCTTTCTATCTATCTATCCTTCTATCTTTCTATCTATCTAAGTATCTATCTATCTACCTATCTATCTGTCTATCTATCCATCTTCCTATCATCTGTCTATCATGTCTATCACCTATCTCTCTATGTATCTATCTATCTGTCATCTAACTATCTATCGATCTATCTATCTATCTATCTATGAATCAATCATCTTTCTGTCTGCCTATCTTGTCTTATGTACAGAACATATAACAACATGGCCTACGTCACTTCCCTAAATTATGGTTACAAAAATCTTGTGAAGTGACTAGGCCATAGTTAGATTACTGGGTTCTCAGACACTTGCAGGTCGAATTAGCTACGTGTGCTTACAAAACCAGTAAATGGTGGTGCATGGACTTGAACCTGTATCTCTGTCCTCTGTCCTCTTTTACCTCCTTCTCGCTTGCTGAGTGTAATTAGCCACATTCATTAACTAATTCCTCCCTGAAGGCCACAAGTATCCTGCCTCTGGGCCTTTTGTAGACAGAAAAGAATACTTAGTGCTTTTAGCACCACCAAGTTTGAGGGACATTTGTGTGATCACCGCTGATAGTAGGAGAGACATAAAAAGGAACACCTATTTCTGGAGAAGAGCAGTTGGGAACAAAGTGTGTGTTGTGGAGTGACATGTTTACTTGAGTGTCCAAACTTCCGTCTTTAGGTGGTTATTACTATTTTACATAAATGAACATCATAAAATGCACTGATTTCAAAAGCCCAGATGCATATTATTACAGCAATTCAGTTATTGAGGTTAGAAAAAATGAGAAGGATATTGCTGTACCACTACATCTATGGTTGGGCAACGCTGAAACCAAACAAAAAGAATTCATTGTGACTAGATAGGGCTATTTTGTACTGACTGTCTCTTGGGATTCAATCAGAATCCATTTGTGTGTTTGTTTGTTTCTCAGTTTAACTTGTGTAGGGTACCTGTCCCCGCCCCTTTGGCAAATTTCCCTCGGTATCTGGTTATTGCTTCTTTACATTCGTAAACATCATAAAATCCGCTTATTTCAAAAGCCCAGACACATATTATTACAGCAATTCAGTTTTAGAGCTGAGGAAAAATGAGAAGGGCCTCGCTATACCACTGAATCTATGACTGAGCACTGCCAAATCCGAAGAGAAAGCATCCACGGTGGCAGGAAGGGCTATTTTCTACAGACTGTCTCTCTGGGCACTCAAGAAGTATCACTTTTTTTTTTGGTGTCAGTAATGTACAATTACATGAGCAACATTTTGTTTACTAGACTCCCCCTAATCCCCCCTACCAACATTAGCAAGTCCACTCCGCACACCCCATTACAGTCGTTGTCCATCAATGTAGTAAGATGCTATGGAAACACTACCTGTCTTCAGTGTGTTATACTGCAATCCCCGTGGACCCCACACCCTACATTATGTGTGTGGATCGTAATGCCCCCTTTACCCCTGTATCAACCCTTCCCACCCATAATCCCAGGTCCCTTTCCCTTTGGTAGCTGTTTGTCCATTCTTGGGTTCTGTGAGTCTGCTGCTGTTTTTTACCTTCCCATTTTTGCTTTGTTCTTATACCTTACAGAGGAGTGACATAATTGGATAAATGTCTTTCTCCACCTGGCTTATTTCACTGAGCATAACACCCTCTAGCTCCGTCCGTGTTGTTGCAAATGGTGGTAGGATTAGTTTTCTTCTTATGGCTGAATGATATTCCATTGTGTGTATATACAATCTCTTCTTTAGCTGTCGAGAGATGTAGGCCATAGAAACAATGGTCTCGCACTTTTTGCCTAGGTCTCTAGTTTCTTAACCCTGCAACGTTTAGGAAAGATCAATTGACCCAGCTTGCGATTAGACTGCTGGGATACAGATTAAGCAGCTGCTGTGATAACATCTCCTCCTTAGTTAAACCTTCTGTCTTTTCTCAGTAATCCCCCACCCATGATCTTTTCCAGAGAACATTCTTCTGATAGGTATCCTAGCAACCTAGATAATCCTTGCCACTTCAGCTGGGGCTTTTTCCCCCTCCTAGATCCTATATAATATTCCTTGTTAGAATAAACTTTGAGACCTTGATCAGACTTTCGACTTGTTCTCCTTCTTTGTGTCTGGTTTGTCTCTCATCCAGGATAACTTCCCCTCGAGCCCTTGTTGACCTCCCCACCGGCCGGGGCATGTGGCGCCCAACGTGGGGCTCGAGGTACGAAGCCTGATCTGGACGTCGCTCATATGGACGGCCGTCCTTCTTTCTTTGGATCGGCACACCAGCGGTGAGTGAAGATCCGCATGAAGATCACCACAGGATTACACGCCTGTGACACAGATTGATAAAGGTAAGGAAAGCGACGCAATCATGGGGCAAACACTAAATAAGCATGAGTTATTTGTTAAGGGACTTAAGGCTTCTCTCAAGACACGAGGAATACGGGTTAAGAAAAAAGATTTAGTTTATTTTCCATATGTTGCTAGAGGATGTCTGCCCATTGTTCCCCCAGGAAGGAACTATAGATGAGAAACAGTGGCGCCGAGTTGGCAACTGCCACAATGATTATTATCATTCCTTTGGCCCTGAGAAGGTCCCAGTACAGGCATTTTCTTATAGGAATCTCATGAACGATGTGTTGCAGGTCCGCCACTGTCACCCAGATGTTTCAAAGATTGTTGATGATAGTGAAAATTATCTGAAGGGAAAGTTTAAAACCAGTCAGACTTCTCTCCACAAAAAGGAGTTCCCCGAGGAACTTCATCCCTCCTCTCCAGCCTCTTATTGTCCCTCTGTCTCCATTCCCATGCCCGAGGTTAAGAATGATCTGCCTTCTAGCGGACCCCCCAAAATCTATTTACCCAGTCCTGTTCGGTCTCAAGTCCAACATCCCTGATGATGATCCCCTCTGTCCTGAAGAGGATGCCAAACTAAAAGATGCCGCCACTAAGCTGCATAATCTTGATTGGCCCCCTCAATCATCTTTACGTGCAGGTCCACCTCTCTATAACATACCACACCCTATAACATACCACACCCTTTAACAAGCCACTGTTAAACTCTCTCGGGAGGTGCAGTCCCTTGAGGCACTGCTTCACATCAAAAGGGAGATATCACAAATGCTTAGGCAATTACGTGTCCTTGACTTAGAAATAAGCTACCGCCCGTCTCCCCTGTTCAGAAAATAAAAGTAAGTTTCCCTCTGCTCCCCCCGTTCAGAAAGTTAAAACCGAAACTATAACCCTTCATGTCTTCCCAGTGACCCGATCCCAAACTAGACTGACCAAGGGAGAACCAACTGAGGGAGAGTCAAATTAGGCTGAACCGCGAGAATCAGAAGGGACAGATACGGATGCAGAAGAGCCTATAGCTCAGCCTGAGTCAGAAAACACTTAGGGAGAGGACGAGAATGCAACTTCAACCATTAGGACTCAGCTGAACCGCCGCCTTAAATTTAAAAGTATAAAAGATTTAAAGAATGCTGTTTCCTCATATGGCCCTGTTGCCCCCTTTACTATTTCATTGTTAGAGTCTCTAAGCGAAGACTGGCTTACAGTTAATGATTGGAGCATGTTAACTAAAGCCATCTTAAGAAGAGGTGACTTTCTCTTATGTAAAGCTGGTTACACTGAAAGATGCCAGGATACTGTCCACCACAATATGGCTGCTGGCGGTCCTTCCAAATCCTGGACATTAGACAAACTTCTGGGCAATCGCCCGTATGACACAAATGAAAAACAGGCTAAGTTTTCTCCAGGCTTACTCACACAAATCCAACATGCAGCCCTTAAGGCCTGGAAGAGCCTCCCTTCTAACGGGTCGGCTGTCACCTCTCTTGCCGAGGTTAGACAGGGGCCGCAGGAACCTTACAGTGAATTCATAGGCCGCCTTACAGAGGCCGCCAAACGCCTCATGGGAAGGGAGGAAACAGATAATGAATTCATTAAGCATCTTGCTTTTGAAAATGCTAACCCAGCTTGCCACGCGGCGGTTATGCGTCATGATCGCCGCAGCAAAAATGTCTCTGTTTTTATAAAACTTTGTGCCGATGACCAAACCTCTCGCAATACCGGAATAGCCATAGGAACAGCTCTTAAAGAGTTTACTCAGGGAGTCAGGCCCAAGACTTGCTTTAATTGCAAGCAACCAGGTCATTTTTCAAGGGAGTGCACAGCCCCTAGGACCGAACGATTGCTCCCATCATTCCTGTGCCTGCGATGCAAACGGGGTAAACATTGGGCCTCCGAATACCGCTCCAACGCTGATATACAGGGTAATCCTCTGCCTCCAAAGCAGGGAAACTTGTTACAGGACCCACCCCAGGGCCCAAAATACCTACCCGGGACAGAACCCTGGGGTCGTCAGGTTCTTCTCCCAGTCAGTCAAAAATCCAGCGTCACTATCCTCTCTCGAGCAACCGCCGGTAGCGCAGGACTGGACCTCTGTTCCAACTCCCAGTCAATATTGACCCCAGAAATGGGGAGTCAAATTCTTCCAACAGGGATTTTTGGCCCTTTGCCACAAGGCACCTTTGGTCTTATTCTGTGTCGCGCCAGCTCCACTATTCAGAGCCTCACTATTTCTCCAGGAGTCATTGACAACAATTATACTGGAGAAATTGAACTTATGGCTACAGCCTATCAGGGACCAATTACCATTTCCTCTGGCCAATGGATTGCTCTCTTAATATTACTCCCCCTCGATGAAAAAAATCCTTGCTATAAGCAAAAGAGAGGCCCCCATGCTTTTGGATCATCAGATGTTTATCGGACACAAGAGATCACTCAAAAAAGACCCCTTCTTAGTTAAAATTAAAAGGAAAAACTTTGAAGGCCTTATAGATACTGGCGCAGATGCCACAATTATTTCCAGTAAGGATTGCCTACATCTTGACCTCTCACCGCTTACATGACTCACCTTAGAGGTATTGGACAGACCTCCAACCCCCTACAAAGCTCCAAAGTTATTCAATGGGAAGATGAAGAAGACAATAACGGTACTGTCCAGCCCTACGTGGTTCCAGGCCTACCTATCAACCTCTGGGGCAGAGATATTCTCTCTCAAGTGAAGCTTATTATGTGCAGCCCTAATGAACTGGTCACTCACCAGATGCTCAATCAAGGCTATCGCCCTGGACAAAGGTTGGGCAAACACTCTCAGGGCCCAAAAGAGCCAGTCCCGGTCACCATAAAAACTGATAATGCTGGAATTGGCTATGAAAATTTACCCTAACGGCCGTTGACATACATGTACCCCATGCAGATAAAATATCCTGAAAACAACAGAGCCTGTATGGATTGATCAATGGCCCTTAACTTCTGAAAAACTGGCTGCAGCCACAATGTTAGTAAAGGAACAATTTGCTGCAGGCCATATCGAGCCCATGACCTCACCCTGGAATACTCCTATTTTTGTCATAAAGAAAAAATCAGGAAATTGGAGGTTACTTCAAGATCTTAGAGAAATTAATAAAGCTATGGTACCTATGGGGGTCCTTCAAACAGGCCTCCCCACTCCTGTGGCGATTTCTGGGGGATACTGTAAAATCATCATTGACCTAAAAGATCGCTTTTTCACAAACCCCCTACATCTTAAAGATCGCAAGCAATTTACATTTAGTTTGCTGGTGATTAATTTTTAAGGCCTGATGCCAAGATTCCAATGGAAATTTCTGCCCCAAGAAATGGCAAACAGCCCTACGCTGTGCCAAAAATTTGTAGCTCAAATTATAGACCCATTTAGACAAAGATGGCCTTCTACATATTTAATTCACTACATGGACGACATCCTCATAGCTGGTCCTAACCCCACTGAACTCCTTGCTTATTCCCAATAGCTTTCTAGGGCCCTTACCAGAGCTGTCTTCAGATAGCCACAGATAAAATTCAATTAAAAAACCCTTACTTGTTTTTAGGCTTTGAAATCTTTCATAAAAAGATTCTTTCACAAAAGGTTCAACTTAAAACCGATTGCTTAAAAACTTTAAATGATTTTCAAAAATTTCTAGGAGATATTAATGGGCTCAGGCCTTATCTCAAGCTAACTACTGGAGAGCTTAAACCCTTGTTTGATATACTTAAAAGAGACCCAGATCCAACTTCCAGTCGCTCATTAACAGCCCCCGCCCTAGAAGCCCTAAAGGCAGTGGGAGCCGCAATTCTAAACCAAACGGTCACCTTTATCTCTTACGAGAAGCCTCTTCTCCTAGTCATTTGTGCTACTGATTTACACCCACTGGAGTGTTCTGGCAAGAGGGGCCCCTTTTCTGGGTCCATTTACCTGCCTCCCCACCCAAAGTCTTATCCCCTATACCTCCTGGGTGGCTGAACTGATAAATATCGGACGCCACCACAGCAGGAAAGTATTCGGTAAAGACGCCAACAAAATTATCCTACCCTACCCAAATCCAGTGGTTGATAGAGAATGACAATGAATGGGCAACATCCTGCACCTCTTTTCAGGGAGCCCTTGACAATCATTACCCTGCTAAGAAGATTCTCCATTTTTTAAGGACCCAACCATTTGTTGTCCCTACATTGACCTCCTCCCAACCCCTTCCTCATGGCCACCTAGTTTTCACTGATGGTTCCTCCAACGGAGTGGCAGCCTACCCATAGATAATCGAACCACTTCCCTACAATCCCCATTCCACTCCGCTCAATTGGTTGAACTCTTTGCAAGTTTACAAGTTTTTCAACAACTCCCAAATACTCCTTTTAACCTATACACTGACAGTGCTTATATTGCTCAATCCATTCCCCTTTTAGAGACCGTGCCTTATATAAAACCCACTACAAACGCCACCCCTCTGTTTTTTTCCATCCAGCAGTGCATACATTCCAGGCAACATCAATTTTATATAAGCCATATTCGTGCCCATTCTGGTCTTCCTGGACCTCTAGGCACAGGCAATGCTGTGACTGATAAAGCTACCCAATTTGCCCTTCTCGCTGAGCTTGTCCCTGCGGCTCAAACCAAAAAAGCTCACTCTTTACACCACCTTAATGCTCAAACCTTACGTGTTCTTTTAATAATTACTACAGAACAAGCCAGTCAGATTGTTAAACAATGTGCAAATTGTGTCACTCTCCTGCCTGTTCCTCACTTGGGTGTGAACCCTAGGGGACTAGTTCCCAATGAGATCTGGCAAATGGATTTAACACACGTCCCCTAATCGGAAATCTTAAATATCTTCATGTTACTGTAGATACCTTTGGTGGATTTATTTTTGCCAGCCTCCATGTTGGAGAAGCTTCAAAAAATGTTATTGCTCATGTACTCAATTGTCTTAGTGTCATGGGTAAAATCGAGATTATCGAGATTGATAATGGTCCTGGATAGACTGGAAAAAAATTCCAAGAATTTTGTCGCCAATTACAAATTAAGCATTTTACAGGCATACCATACAATCCCCAATGTCAAGGGATTGTCGAACGAGCCCGTTTAACTATTAAAGATACCTTCCACAAATTAAAAATGGGAGATTTATATCCCAAGAAAGGCTCTCCAAGAAATATTCTTCATCATGCCTTGTTTATTCTTAATTTTCTAACTCTGGACGCTCATGGCAAATCTGCAGCTGATCGCCTTTGGCACCCACAAACTGTTAAAACTATGTCACTGTCATGTGGAGAGATCCCCTCACTTCCCATTGGAATGGCCCCGATCCCATACTAATATGGGGCTGGCGATCTGCCTGTGTTTTTGTCACCAGAGAAGGAGCTGCTCACTGGCTGCCAGAGTGGTTGAATAAACCAATAGATTTACCAGAAGATTTTTAAAAATCTTATCCAAATGTTCAGGGTGGTGACACCCCCCGAGATATCCTTTTACTTCTCTCCATAGATTCTGGCCACCGGTTTAGTCCTTTCCTTTATCTTAGGCATAGGACTTGCTGCCTCCACCCCTCCCCAGTGGACCCTTGCACAGCAGACTATTCTTGTTACTACTTACTGGATCCTTTTTGGCATATTCACACATCTTAACAGCACCTTATAAAAAGATGAAGCCCATCAACTCTCGCGTTTTCACCTTCTTCACAGAACCTTACAAGATCTTCAAGACCAAATAGATTCCCTTGCAGAAGTAGTCTTACAGAACAGGCGTGGCCTAGACCTTCTCACCACGGAACAAGGTGGAATCTGCTTAGCCTTAGAAGAGAAATGCTGCTTCTATGCAGTCAAGTCCGGAGTAGTTCGTGACAAAATAAAAAGACTTCGAGAAGATCTCGTGCAAAGAAAGAAAAAATTGTTTGAAAATCCCCTATGGACTGGGATGAGCGGGTTTCGTCCTTATCTTCTCCCTATACTGGGACCCTTCCTTAGTCTCATGCTTGTGCTCTCCCTTGGAACTTGGGCCTTCCTGAGAATTACCACCTTCATTAGAGAACAGATCAATACTGCCCTCTGAAGACAGATACAAGTCCACTATCACTGGCTTGACCTGGCGTACTAAGGCTAAGATGTGCCAGATGACGCCCCTCCTTTAGAAGCTGCATAGGATTCAGACCTATGCATATCGGCTCACAATAAAGTGAGTGCGATATGGGCACCAATGTGGGTGCGAAGGTAAGCATCGCAAGGGAAGTTCCGTAAACCGCCTCTGAATTCCCTGAGAGAAAAACCTAATTTGCATGGAGGTTGGTATCTAAAATAAATACGCCGTTTTTCCCCTAAACAAAAGATACCAAGGGTCAAAGTTGACCCCCGTCAATGGGGAGTCTCGGAGGAGCCAGGTAACTACTCCCCCAATTGGTTAATGCCCACCGCTAAATAGCGGGCCTCCCCCTCTTTAGTATAAAAGAAGGGAGGAGATGTCGGAACCGTAGGCGATAGAAACAAAGGTCTCGCCCTTTTCACCTAGACTTCTAGTTTCTCAAGCATGCCCCGTTTAAGAAAGATCAATTGACCAGCTTGAGATTAGACACTGGGATAGAGATTAAGCAGCTGCTGTGATAACATCTCCTCCTTAGTAAAACATTGTGTCTTTTCTCAGTAATCCCCCACACATGATCTTTTCCAGAGAACATTCTTCATTTAGGTATCCTAGCAACCTAGATAATCCTTGCCACTTCAGCGGGGGCAGTTTCCTCCTCCCAGCTCTTATATAATCTACCTTGTAACAATAAACTTTGAGACCTTGATAAGACTTTCGACTTGGTCTCCTTCTTTGTGTCTGGTTTGTCTCTCATCCAGTTTAACTTCCCCTCGAGCCCTTGTTGAACTCCCCACTGGCCGGGGCATTTATCCATTCATCTCCTGATGGACACTTAGGTTTCTTCCATTTCTTGGGTATTGTAAAGAGTGCTGCGATCAACATAGGGGTGCGTCTGTCTCTTTCAAACTGGGCTCCTGCACTCTTAGGGTAAATTCCTAGGAGAGGAATTTCTGGGTCAGATGGTAATTGTTCTTTTTTTGGGGGGGAGTCCTCCATACTGCTTTCCACAATGGTTGAGCTAACTGACATTCCCACCAGCAGTGTAGGAGGGTTCCCCTTTCTCCACACCCTTGCCGACATCTGTTGTTGTCTGTCTTCTGGGTGGTGGCCATCCTAACTTTTGTGAGGTGATACCCCATGGTGGTTTTAATGGGCATTTCTCTGATGGTTAGCAATGTGGAGCGTCTTTTCATGTGCCTGTCGGCCACTTGAAATTGATTCTGTGGAGAAGTGTCTGTTCAGATCCTCTGCCCATTTTGTAATTGGATTCATTTGCATTTTGTATGTTCAGGTCCATGAGCTCTTCATACATGTTTTGGATGGCAATGCCTTATCAAATCTGTCTTCAGTGAATATATTCTCCCATACTGAAGGATGTCTTTTGGTTCTACTGATGGTGGTCAAAGAGAATCTTACTAACCCCCTACCACTTCATTCCAAATCTAACTAATTTTTTTTTAACACCAACGAGCCGAGAAAACTGGAATGAAGAGAAGCTGTGATGCAGGAACATCTAGCGTAAAACTGAGAGGTGAGGTTTTGTGGAGACTGGTAGGTTGTATCTTTCCATGTGCTGCTTTCAAGGGTCATAGGTAAAAAAAATTGCCAAGGAGATGAATCCCGGGGTGTTGATTTCACCTGGTATCGGTGGAGCCATGTAGCCTCTAGCCATTGATGGGAAAGCTAGCATGCGGCACTATTGTCTTTTCTGTGGAGTTAGACGTGCGGCGTCCCCCCTTTGCAGTTCAGTCTGAGCCCATGTGGGAGTGTCCTGTCACTGGCTGGGGTGGACCCGAGATCTGTGCAATTCCTGTTCTGCAGTCGCAGCACCCCTCTCAGAACAGGGCCTCAGCAGCGCTTCTGGGAGAAAGTGAGAGAGAGAATTTCGTTCGAGTGACATTGACTGTTTTATTTTCTGTAGCTCCCTGAGCATGCTCCTGATGTTAATTTTGAGATCTCTTTCTCACGAAGATTGATTTGAGTTCAGTTACCACGTTCCCTTGAAGGTTCATATTTGTAGGTGGTGCACTCTAGCTACCAGAAGCTTTAGTCTCTGGAGATGCACAGCCCTTGGTTGGATGGTAGGGGTCCTAGGGGCGCGGTACCGGTGCCCAGAACCGCTGGGAGGTAAGAGGTCTTTCCTGCGTCCAAGCCGCAGTGCCCATCTCCACTGCCAGGGCCAGAGTGTGGAGCATGCAGGGAGAAGCTGCCGTAGGTGGGGGTGGCGTTTTGCAGGCCAGGGACGGCGGGGAGTCAGGCCATGTACCAGTTACAGCACAGTAAGGGGCCTCAGAGCTGCGAGGGCAGCCAGGGGGATGGAGCGACCGGAGCTCCTGAAAGCTACATCGCCTGCCGGGCAGAGTGCACCCATGCAATTTGGCGCACCTGTCCTTTCTACTGAGTGGCGAGCCCTGTGGAAGCCTTTCCACTTTAGCTGTTCTCTCGCTGTTAGGAAGTCTCTCAGACTGTCCACCTTTCTTTTGTCCCACAGCGGCCGGATGTGGATCCCTGTGTTGTTCCACAAGTGGCTGGAACCTCAAGACTCTCGAAGTCTTCTGCCTCTCTTTGCTATCCAACCCTACCAATCCTCCTGTGCACACCACATGTACAGTAGGTTCGTGCTCAGAGAGCACATCTCCAGGGCTGTACGTCACAC
Source organism: Manis pentadactyla (assembly GCF_030020395.1). Classification (NCBI taxonomy): domain Eukaryota; kingdom Metazoa; phylum Chordata; class Mammalia; order Pholidota; family Manidae; genus Manis; species Manis pentadactyla. The sequence goes on along the minus strand of NC_080038.1, from coordinate 162,371,768 downwards.
TTCTCCTTGAGGTGACAGGATGCCACAGCAGCTTTCCTCCCTGCTGTTCTTCCACGATTTGATGTAGTTGTTCTATTTCCAAATAGTACATATGTATGTGATTTTGATTTTGGGAGGAGGTTTCCGCATCCACTCTCATGTGAGCCGGGGTCATTAATCCCATCAGCACATCTTTTATCTGTTTTTCTTTTTTAGTTTCACTTGTCTAGGGTCCCTGTTCCCACTCACTCAACTTGTAGTTATTCTTCGTCCTTGGATACCAAGTGAGTCTCCTGTAAGGGAGCCCGTAGGTGGTCTTGAGTTTTCATCCCTTCTTTTAACCATGTGTCTTTTGATTGGAGCACTCAGAGCCTGTCCGTTTATTCTGACAATTGAGAGCTGTGTCCTTATTGCACATAAAATATCTTTTTTGTCATCATTAATCTACAATCACGCGAAGAACATTATGATCACCAAGTACACCAAGTCCTTCCCCCAAACCCTGTTATAGTCGCTATCCATCAGCGTTGTTGAATGCTGTACAACCCTTCAACATGTCCCCCCCCACACACACCACGTTACAGTCGCTGTCCATCATCGTGTAGTAAGATGCTGTAGAATCTCTAATTGACTTTTCTGTGTTGTACAGCCCTCGCCATGTGCAACGGCCCAAACATATTATACATGCTTATCCTAATGCCACCTCCCTTTCTAACTCCCTTATCCTTCCCTTCCCACCCACCTAGCCCAGTCACTATCCCTTTGGTAACTGTTAGTGCACTCTCGGGTTATGTGAGTCCGCTGCTGTTTTTTTCCTTCAGTTTTTCTTTGTTGTTATACTCCACACATGAGTGAAATCAATTGGAACTTGTCTTTCTCCGCCTGGCCTATTTCACTGAGCATAATACCCTCTAGCTCCATCCACATTTTTGCAAATGGTAGGATTTGTTTTCTTCTAACGGCTGCTTACTGCACTTTTTAAACTGGATTTCTATCTTCTCTTTGGTCTGTATTTTCGCTATGTGCTTTCACCATTGCTTTCCTGGTTATGAGCAATACCTTTGTGTTAGTCGATATGTACCTATATTTATCTATCTGTCTGTATGTCTATCTATCTATCAATCAATCAGTCATCTTTTTGTCTGAACATCTGTCCTTGTATGCAGAACAGTTAACAACATAGACTATGTCCCTTCGCTACGTTATGCTTCCAAAAATCTTGCAAGGTATCTAGGTCGTAAGGAGAGTCCTGGGTTCCCCGAGACACTTGCAGGTTGAGTCAGAAGTGTACCTACAAAACCAGAAAATGGTGGTGAAGGGACTTTTACTCGTGTCTCTGTCCTCTCTCCTCTTTTATCTCCTTCTCATTTGCTGACAGTATTTAGCCACATTCATTGACTAAGCGCTCCCTGAAGAGCACAAGAATCCTTCCTCTGGGCCTGATGTCGACAGAAAAGTAAACTTGCTGCTTGCTCACCACCATATTTTAGGAACATCGGCGTGATAAACCCTGATAGGAGGGAGGGAGAAATAAAAAGGAAAACCACTTTCTAGACAGGAGCAGTTGGAATAAAAGAGTGTGTTGTGGAGTGAAGTGTTTATTTGAGTGTGCAAACTTCCCTCTTTATCTGGTTATCACTTCTTTACATTCGTGGACATCATAAAAACCACAGATTTCAAAGGCCCAGACCCATATTATTACAGCAATTCAGTTGTTGAGTTGAGAGAAAATGAGAAGAATGTTGCTGCACCACTAAATCTATGTCTGGGCACTGCTGATACCAAACAAAAAGCATTCACGGTGGCCAGATAGGGCTATTTTCTACTGACTGTCTCTGGGGACACAAACAGAGTCCATTTGATTGATTGTTTTTCGGATTCACTTGTGTTGGGTACCTCTCCCCACCCCTACGGCTTGTAGTTTGTCTGTGTCCTTGGATCTCAAGTGAGTCTCCTGTAAGGGATCACATAGGTGATCTTGAGTTTTCATCCCTTCTTTTAACCCTGTGTCTTTTGATTTGGAGTTCTCAAAGCCTGTCCTTTTATACTGATGATTCAGAGCTGTGCCCTTTTTGCACTTAAAAAATTTTTTTTGTTATCATTAATCAACAATCACTTGAGGAACATTATGTTTACTAGGCTCCCCCCTTCACCAAGTCCCCCCAAAAAACCTCTAGCAGTTACTGTCAATCAGCGGAGATGGATGCTGTAGACTACTTCACCATGTCCCCACACACACACCCCGTTACAGTCGCTGTCCATCGTCGTTTAGTAAGATGCTGTAGAATCTCTACTTGTCTTCTCTGTGTTGTACAGCCCCACCCATGGCCCTCCGAACACATGAATTATACATGCTAATCCTAATCTCCCATTTCTTTCTCTCCGCCCTTACCCTCCCTTCCCAACCACCCTGCCCAGTCCTTTTCCCTTTGGTAACTGTTAGTCCACTTTCGGGTTTTGTGAGTCTGCTGCTGTTTTTTTCCTTCAGTGTTTCTTTGTTGTTATACTCCACGTGAGTGAAATTATTTGGTACTTGTCTTTCTCCTCCAGGTCTATTTCACTGAGCATACTACCTTCTAGCTTCTTCCACGTCATTGCAAATGGTACGATTTGTTTTCTTCTTATGCCTTCTTTCTGCACTTTTTAAACTTGATTTCATTCTTCCTTTTTGTTTGTAGTTTCGCTATGTGCTTTTACCATTGATCTCCTGGTTATAAGCAATAGCTTTGTGTTAATCAATATGTATCCGTATCTATCTATCCATCTGTCTGTCTGTCGATCTATCCATCCTTCTATCTTTCTTACTATCTGTCTATCTAACTATCTATCTTTTATCTATCTATCCTTCTATCTTTCTTTCTATCTTTCTATCTATCTATCTATCTACCTATCTATCTTCTTATCACCTATCTTTCACGTCTATCATCTATCTATGTATCTATCTATCATCTACCATCCATCTATCTATCTATGAATCAATCATCTTTTTCTCTTCCCATCTATCCTTATGTACAGAACAGTTAACAACATCGCCTATGTCATTTCCTACACTATGCGTTCAAAAATCTTGCAAGTAACTGGGCCGTAGAGAGAGCACTGGGTTCATTGAGACACTTGCAGGTCCAGTCAGCCACGTGTGCTTACAAAACCAGTAAATGGTGTTGCAATGACTTGCACCCATATCTCTGTCCTCTGTCCTCTTATAACTACTTCTCGCTTCCTGACTGTATTTAGCCACATTCATTTACCAAGTGCTCACTGAAGACCACAAGTATCCTTCCTCTGGGTTTGTTGAAGACAGAAAAGTATACATGGTGCTTTGCTCACCACCAAGTTTGAGGTACATCGGCGTGAGCACCGCTGATAGGAGGAGGGGCAAATAAAAAGGAACATCTATTTCTAGACAGGAGCACTTGGGAGCAATGAGAGAGTTGTGGAGTTACGTGTTTGTTTGATTGTCCAAACTTCCCTCTTTAGGTGGTTATTACTTCTTTACATTCAAGAACATCATAAAACCCACTGATTTCCAAAGCCCAGACGCATATTATAAGAGCAATTCAGTTGTTGATTTAAGAAAAAATGAGTAGGATGTTGCTGTACCACTAAATCTATCGCTGATCACTGCTGAAACCAAACGAATTCATGGTGGCTAGATAGGGCTTTTTTCTACTGACTGTCTCTGGGTACTCAAACAGAATCCATTTGTTTGTTTCACAGTTTCACTTTTGTAGGGTACCTGTCCCCGCCCCTTCAGCTTGTAGTTTTTCTGTATCCTTGGATCTCAAGTGAGTCTCCACTAAGGGAGCACATAGGTGGTCTTGAGTTTTCATCCCTTCCTCTTATCCTGTGTATTTTGATTGGAGCACTCAGAGTCTGTCCTTTTATTGTGACAATTGAGAGCTGTGTCCTTATTGTACATAAAAAAATTTTTTTGTTATCATTAATCTACAATCACGTGAATGTCATTATGATCACCAAGTACACCAAGTCCCCCCGAAAAGCCCCATTACAGTCGCTGTCCATCAGCGTGTAGAAATATGCTGAAGAAACACTACTTCTCTTCTCTGTGTTGTACAGCACTCCCCATGCCCAACCGAACCCAAGCATTATTCATGCTAATAATAATGTTCCCTTTCTTTCTTCCTGCCCTTAACCCTCCCTTATCACGCACCCTGCCAAGTACCTTTGCCTTTGGTATCTGTTAGTCCACTCTCAGGTTCTGTGATTCTGCTGCTGTTTATTTCCATCAGTTTTTCTATGTTGTTGTACTCCACACATGAGTAAAATCATTTGGTACTTGTGTTTCTCCTCCTGGCCTATTTCACTGAGCATACTACCATCTAGCTCCATCCACATCATTGTAAATAATAGGATTTGTTTTCTTCTTATGGCTGCTTACTGCACATTTTAAACTGCATTTCATTCTTCCTTTTGTTTTGTAGTATCACTATGTGTTTTCACCATTTATCTCCCAGTTATGAGCAATAGCTTTGTGTTAATCGATATGTATCTGTAACTATCTATCTATCTATCTATCTGTCTGTCTATCTACCTATCTATCTACCTATCTATCTATCTATCTATCTATCTATCTATCTATCTATCTATCTATCTATCTATCTATCTATCTATCAATTTATCTATCTACCTATCTTTCCTACTATCTATCTATCTATCTATCTGTTTAACTTCCTATCTATCATTTCTATCATCTATCATCACTCATCTATGTACCTATCTATGGATCAATCATCTTTTTGTCTGCCCATCTGTCCTTATGTACAGAAAAGTTAACAACATTTCCTATGTCACTTCAATACATTATGCTTCCAAAACTCTTTCAAGGTAACTAGGATGTAGGAAGAGCACTCGGTTCACCGAGACACTTGCAGGTCGAGTCAGCCACGTGTACCTACAAAACCAGTAAATGGTTGTGCAGGGACTTGAACCTGTGTCTGTATCCTCTATTATCTTCTTCTCACTGGCTGACTCTATTTAGCCACATTCATTGACTAAGTGCTCCGTGAAGACCACAAGTATTGTTCCTCTGGGCCTGTTGTCCACAGAAAGAAAACTTGGTGCTTTGCTCACAATCATGTTTGAGGGACATTGGCGTGATCACCTCTGATAGGAGGGAGGGACAAATAAAAAGGAACACCAATTTCTAGACATGTGGAGTTGGGAGCAAATTGTGTGTTGTGGAGTGAAGTGTATATTTGAGTGTCCAAACTTCCCTCTTTATCTGGTTATTACTTTACATTCGTGAACATCATAAAACCCACTGATTTCAAAGGCCCAGACGCATATTTTTACAGCAATTCAGTTGTTGAGGTGAGAGAAAATGAGAAGGACGTTGCTGTACCACTAAATCTATGGCTGGGCATGGATGAAAAAAAAGAAAAGAATTCACGGTGGCTTGATAGGGCTATTTTCTACTGACTATCTCTGGAGACACAAACAGAATCTATATTTTTGATTGTTTGTTTATCAGTTTCACTTGTGTTGGGTACCTGTTCCAACCCCTACGGCTTGTAGTTTGTCTCTGTCGTTGCATCTCAAGTGAGTCTCCTGTGAGGAAGCACGTAGGTGGTCTTGAATATTCATCCCTGCTTTTAACCCTGTGTCTTTTGTTTGGAGCAGTCAAAGCCTGTCCGTTTATTCTGATGATTCAGAGCTGTGCCCTTATTGCACTTAAAAATTTTTTTTATTATCATTAATCTACAATCACGTGAAGAACACTATATTTACTTGGCTCCCCCCTTCACCAATGCACCCTTAGAAACCTCTTACAGATGCTGTCAATCAGCGGAGTTGAATGCTGTAGACCCCTTCACCATGAACCACCGCACACACACCATTACAGTCGCAGTCCATCTGCGTGTAGTAAGATGCTGTAGAATCTTTACTTGTCTTCTCTGTGTTGTACAGCGCTATCCAAACCCTCCTGACCCCACGCATTATACATGCTAATCCTAATCTCCCATTTCTTTCTCCACACCCTCATCCCTCCCTTCACAACCACCCTGCCCAGTCCCTTTCCCTTTGGTAACTGTTAGTCCGCTTTTGGGTTCTGTGAGTATGCTGCTGTTTTTTTCCTTCAGAGTTTCTTTGTTGTTATATTCCACCCATGAGTCAAATCATTTGGTACTTGTCTTTCTCCACTTCGCCTATTTCACTGAGCATACTACCGTCCTGCTCCATCCACGTCATTGCAATTGGTAGGATTTGTTTTCTTCTTATGGTTTCTTACTGCACTTTTTAAACTGGACTTCATTCTTCCTTTTTGTTTGTAGTTTCGCTATGTGTTTTCACCATTGATCTGTTGGTTATGAGCAATAGCTTTGTGTTAATCTATATGTATCTGAATCTGTGTAACGGTCTGTCTGTCTGTCTACCTATCTATCTATCCTTCTATCTTTCTATCTATCTATCTATCTATTTATCTATCTATCTATCTATCTATCTATCTATCTTCCTATCATCTATCTATCATGTCTATCATCTATCTATAATGTCTCATCTACTTATGTATCTATGAATTAATCATCTTTTTGTCTTCCCATCTATCCTTATGTACAGAAAACTTAACAACATCGCCTATGTCACTTCCCTACATTATGCTTCCAAAAATCTTGCCAAGTAACTAGGACGTATGGAGAGCACTGGGTACACTGAGACAATTGAAGGTCGAGTCTGCCGCGTGTGCTTACAAAACCAGTAAATCGTTGTCCAGGGACTTGAACCCGTATCTCTGTCCTCTGACCTCTTTTATCTCCTTCTCGACTGCTGACTCTAATTTGCCACAATAATTGACTAAGTCTTCCCTGAAGACCACAAGTATCCTTCTTCTGGGCCTGTTGTAGTCAGAAAAGTATACTTGGTGCTTTGCTCATCACCAAGTTTGAAGGACATCGGCGTGATCACCTCTGATAGGAGGAGGGACAAATAAAAATGAACACCTATTTCTAGACAGGAGCAGTTTTGAACAAAGAGTGTGTTGTGGAGTGACGTGTTTATTTGAGTGTCCAACCTTCACTCTTAAGTGGTTATTACTTTTTTACATTCATGAACATCATAAAACGCACTGATTTCAAAAGCCCAGATGCATATTATTACAGCAATTCTGTTATTGAGGTGAGAAAAATTGAGAAGGACTTTGCTGTACAACGGAATCTATTTCTGGGCACTACCGAAAAAAAAAAAAATTCATGGTGGCCAGATAGGGCTCTTTTCTACTGACTGTCTCTGGGGACTCAAACAGAATCCATTTGTTTGTTTGTTTGTTTCTCAGTTTCACTTTTTTTGGGTACCTGTCACCGCCCCTTCAGCTTTTAATTTGTCCATGTCCTTGGATCTCAAGTGAGTCTCCTGTAAGGGAGCACATACATGATCTTGAGTGAAAGATAGCTTAGTTTAGTATGATGCTTTCCTATCTACCTACCTATCTATCTCTTTACCTATCTATGTAATCTTTCTATCTATCTATGTGTCATCTAACTATGTATGGTCTGTCACCTATCTACTATCATCTGTGTATCTATCTAATTAATCTATCATCTATATGTATGTATATCAGTCGAATCTATGTATCAATCATTTGTCTCTCTATATATCTGTTTTCTCACTTTTGTCAACTTTCTGTCCCGAGGTGCACTTTGATTCCTCTGTTTGATTCTCAGTCTCAATTCCTTGTGTTTGTTTTTGTGAGTTAGCTGTGTGTTTGGGTCTTGAGAGGAGTGGTATTGGGTCTGAACTTCTCCTGCGTAGGTGGCACGAGTCTGCTGGGTGTGGAGAGTGTGGTTGGTGGGCTGGGCTCTTGAAACTGTGCAGCCCAGTGCCCTCCAGCTGCTCTGCCCCTGGGCCGTTCCTGCTCTGGCGGCTGCATGAGCTGCAGGGAATATCCGAGGCCACACGCAGGGAGCACCCTGGTGGGCCTGCGGGTCCATGGTAGGTACATGCCCAGTAGTATGTCTTTTTGCCTGTGCACCGATGTTACCTCGGTGGCCCTGCTTGGTGGCCCATCTTCAGAGAGTATGCGTGTAGTCACTGGTTAAGGGAACTGCCTTTTGGTGACACACGGGGTTCTTCTGGGCCAGTGGCCCATGGATTGCTGAGGTGGCAGCCCAGCTAGCTTGTGGGGAAACTGCTCCCCTCTGCTGTCAAGGTGGAGGTTGAATTTCAGTGCATTTACGCATTTAGATGTGAGTGAGTTCTATCTGAAATGGAATAGTAGCGTTGAGAGCTATGTTTCCACCCCCTCAACTTGTAGTTCATTTTTGTCCTTGGATCTCAAGTTAGTCTCCTGTAAGGGAGCATGTAGGTGGTCTTGAGTTTTCATCCCTTCTTTTAACCCTGTGTCTTTTCATTGGAGTCCTGAAGAGCCTGTCCTTTTATTCTGAGAATTGAGAGCTATATCCTTATTGCACTTTAAAAATTTTTTTGTTATCATTAATCCACAATCACGCAAAGAAATTATGATCACCAAGTACACCACGTCCCCCCCAAAAACCCCGTTACAGTAGCTGTCTATCAGCACAGTTGTATGCTGTAGACCCATTACCATGCCCCCCCACACCCCGTTACAGTCGCTTTCCATCAGCGTGTAGTAAGATGCTGTAGAATCACTACTGGTCTTCTCTGTGTTGTACAGCCCTCCCCATGCTCCCCCCACCCACACATTATACATGCTAATCCTAATGCCCCTTTTTTTCTCCCCTCATTTATCAAACCCTTCCCACCCACCCTGCCCAGTCCCTTTCCCTTTAGTAACTGTTAGTCCACTCTTGGGTTCTGTGAGTCTGCTGCTGTTTTTTTCCTTCAGTTTTTCTTTGTTGTTATACTCAACATATGAGTGAAATCATTTGGTAATTGTCTTTCTCCGCATGGCCTTTTTCACTGAGCAAAATACCCTCTAGCTCCATCCACGTTGTTCAATTGGTAGGATTTTTTTCTTCTTACAGCTGCTTACTGTTCTTTTTAAACTAGATTTCTGTCTTCTCTTTTGTCTGTAGTTTCGCTATGTGCTTTCACCATTGCTCTCCTCGTTATTAGCAATAACTTTACGTTAATCGATACGTACCTATATCTATCTATCCATCTGTCTGTCTATCTATCTATCTATCTATCTATCTATCTATCTATCTATCTATCTATCTCTGTCAATCAATCAATCATGTTTTAGAATGCCTGTCTGACCTTTTGTGGAGAACATTTAGCATCATAGCCTATGTCACTTCATTACATTATGCTTCCAAAAATCTTGCAATGTCACTAGGCCATAGGGAGAGCACTGGGTTCACCGAGACACTTGCAGGTCGAGTTAGCCGCGTGTTCCTACAAAACCAGGAAATGGTGCTGCAGGGACTTGAACCTGTGTCTGTATTATCTTTTATATTCTTCTCACTGGTTGACTGTATTTAGCCACATTCATTGACTAAGTGCTCCCTGAAGACCACAAGAATTGATCCAATGGGCCTGTTGTCCATAGAAAGTAAACTTGGTGCTTTGCTCACCACAATATTTGAGGGACATCGGCATGAACACCGCTTATAGGACTGAGGGACAAATAAAATGGAACACCAATTTCTAGATATGTGCAGTTGGGAGCAAAGAGTGTGTTGTGAAGTGTATATTTGAGTGTACAAACTTCTCTCTTTGTCTGGTTATTACATCTTTACATTCAGGAACATCATTAAACCCACTGATTTCAAAGACCCAGACACATATTATTACAACAATTCAGTTGTTGAGGTGAGAGAAAATGAGGAGGACATTGCTGCACCACTAAATCTATGGCTGGGCACTGCTGAAACCAAACAAAAAGAATTCACGGTGGCTAGATATGGCTATTTTCTACTGTCTGTCTCTGGGTAATCAAAGAGAATCCATATGTTTGTTTGTTTGTTTCTCAGTTTCACTTGTGCAGGGTTCCTGTACCCACCCCTTCGGCTTGTAGTTTGTCTTTCTCCTTGAATCTCGAGTGAGTCTCCAGTAAGGCAGCACGTAGGTGGTCTTGAATTTTCATCCCTACTTCCAACCCTGTGTCTTTTGATAGGAGCACTGAAAGCCTGTCCTTTTATTCTGATATTTGAGAGCTGTGCTGTTACTGCAGTATGAAATATTTATTTATCGCTAATATACAATCACATGATGAACATTATTTTCACTAGTCTACCCCCTTTACCAAGTCCCCCCAAAAATCCCGCTATAGTCGCCGCCCATCAGCATAGTTGGATGCTCTAAAGCCCTTCACCATAACCCCCACACTCACCCTATTACAGTCGCTGTCTATCAGCATGTAGTAATATGCTGTAGAATCACTAATTGTCTTCTATGTGTTGTACAGACCACCCAATGAGCCCCCACTCCACACATTATACATGGTAATCCTAATTACCCCTTTCTTTTCCCCACCCTTATTCCTATCTTCCCAACCACCCTGTCCAGTCCCTTTCCCTTTGGTAACTGTTAGTCCACTGTCAGGTTCTGTGAGTCTGCTGTCGTTTTTTTCCTTCAGTTTTTCTTTGTTGTTATACTCCACACATGAGTGAAATCATTTGGTACTTGACTTTCTCCTCCTGGCCTATTTCACTGAGCATAATACCCTCTAGCTCCATCCATGTTTTTGCAAATGATAGGATTTGTTTACTTTTATATCTGCTTAGTGGACTTTTTAAACTGGATTTCATTATTCTTTATTGTTTTTAATTACGCTATGTGCTTTCACCATTGCTCTCCTGGTTATGAGCTATAGCTTTGTGTTAATCAATATGTTCCTATATCTATCTATCTGTCTATCTATCTATCTATCTATCTATCTATCTATCTATCTATTAATCAATCAATCAACTTTTTTTCTCCCCATCTGTCCTTGTGTACAGAACAGTTTATCACATAGCCTATGCCACTTCCCTACTTTATGCTTCCAAAAATCTTGCAAGTTAACAAGGCCATAGGCAGAGCACTGTTTCACCAGGACACTTGCAGGTCGAGTATGTCACGTGAAATTACAAAACCAGGAAATTGTGGTGCAGGGACTTGAAGCCTTGTCTCCGTCCTCTGCCTCTTTTATCTCCTTCTCACTTGCTGACTGTATTTAGCCACATTCATTGACTAAGGGCTCCCTGAAGACCACAAGTATCCTTCCTCGGGGCAGGTTTTTAACAGAAAATAAACTTGGTGCTTTGCTCACCAACATGTTTGAGGGACATCGGCGTGATCACCGCTGATAGGATAGAACGACAAATGAAAAGGAACACCAGTTGCTAGACAGGAGCAGTTGGGAGCAAAGAGTGTGTTGTGGAGTGACGTGTTTATTTCAGTGTCCAAACTTCCCTCTTTATATAGTTATTACTTCTTTACATTCATGAACTTCATAAAACCCACTGATTTCAAAGGTCCAGATGTATACTTTTATAGCAATTCAATTGTTGAGTTGAGAGAAAATGAGAAAGACGTTGCTGTACCACTAAATCTATGGCTGGGCAATGCTGAAACCAAACAAAAAGAATTCACGTTGTTCAGATAGGGCTATTTTCTACTGACTGTCTCTGTGGAATCAAACAGAATCCATTCTAGGATTGTTTTTTTATCAGTTTCACTGTTTTGGGTACCTGTTCACACCCCTTCGGCTTTTAGATTGTGTCCTTGGATCACAAGAGAGTCTCCTGTAAGGGAGCACGTAGGTGGTCTTGAGTTTTCATCCCTTCTTTTAACCCTGTGTCATTTGTTTGGAGCACTCAAAGCCTGTCCTTTTATTCTGATGATTCAGAGCTGTGCCCTTATTGCACTTAAAAAATTGTTTTTGTTATCATTAATCTACAATCACGTGAAGAACATTATGTTTACTAGACTCCCCCCTTCACCAAGTCCCTCCCAAAAACCTCTTACAGTTGCTGTCAGTTAGCAGATTTGAATGCTGTAGACCCGTTCACGATGTACCCCCACACACACCCCATTACAGTCGCTGTCCTTCAGCGTGTAGTAATACGCTGTAGAATATCTACTTGTCTTCTCTGTGTTGTACAGCACTCACCATGCGACCCCGCCCTCACGCATTATACATGCTTATCCTAATCTCCCTTTTCTTTCTCCCCACCCTTATCCCTCCCTTCCCAACCACCCTTCCCAGTCCTTTTCCCTTTGGTAACTGTTACTCCACATTCGGGTTCTGTGAGTCTGCTGCTGTTTTTTTTTTCAGTGTTTCTTTGTTGTTATACTCCACACATGAGTGAAATCATTTGGTACTTGTCTTTCTCCGCCTGGAATATTTCACTGAGCCTACTACCGTCTCGCTTCATCCACGTCATTGCAAATGGTAGCATTTGTTTTCTTCTTATGGCTGCAAACTGCAGTTTTTAAACTGGACTTCATTCTTCCTTTTAGTTTGTAGTTTCGATATGTGCTTTCACCATTGATCTCCTGGTTATGAGCAATAGCTTTGTGTTAATTGATATGTATCTGTATGTATCTTCCTATCTACCTATCTATCTATCTGTCTATCCTTCTATCTTTCTGTTTATCTATCTATCTATCTTTCTATCTTTCATCTATCTGTCTATCAATCTATCTTACTATCTACCTATCATGTCTATCATCTGTCATTCTATCATCTGTCATCTATCTATCTATCTAAGAATCAATCATCTTTTTGTCTGCCTATCTACCCTTACGTACAGAACATTTAACAACATGGCCTACATCACTTCCCTACATTATGCTTCCAAAAATTTTTCAAGGTAACTATGCAGTAGTTAGATTACTGGCTTCTCTGAGACACTTGCAGGTCGAGTTAGCCACTTGTGCTTACAAAACCCGTAAATTGTGGTGCAGGGATGTGGACCCGTATCTCTGTCCTCTGTCCTCTTTTACCTCCTTCTCGCTTGCTGACTGTAATTAGCCGCATTAATTGACTAAGTCCACACTGAAGACCACAAGTATCCTTCCTCTGGGCCTGTTGAATACAGAAAAGTATACATGGTGCTTTGCTCAACACCAAGTTTGAGGGACATTGGCGTGATCATCGCTGATAGGAGGAGGGACAAATAAAAAGGAACACGTATTTCTAGACAGGAGTAATTGGGAACAAAGAGTGTGTAGTGGAGTGATGTGTTTATTTGAATGTCCAAACTTCCCTCTTTAGGTGTCTATTACTCCTTTACCTTCGTGAACATCATAAAACGAACTGATTTCAAAAGCCCAGATGAATATTATTACAGCAATTCATTTATTGAGGTGAGAAAAAATGAGAAGGACGTTGCTGTACCACTATATCTATAGCTGGGCACTGCTGAAACCAAACAAAAAGAATTCACAGTGGCTAGATAGGGCTATTTTCTACTAACTGTCTCTAAGGACTCAGACAGAATCCATTTGTTTGTTTGTTTGTTTCTCAGTTTCACTTGTGTTGGGTACCTCTCCCAGCCCCTTCAGCTTGTAGTTTGTGTGTGTCCTTGGATCTCAAGTGAGTCTTTGTAAGGGAGCATGTAGATGGTCTTGAGGGAAAGATAGCTTTGTTTAGTATGATGCCTTCCTATCTACCTACCTACCTATCTCTTTATCTATCTATGTAATCTATCTACCTGTCTATATATCTGTCATATATCTATCTATGGTCTTTCATCTATCTACTATCATCTGTGTATCTATCTCATTAATCTATCATCTATATGTATGTATATAAGTCCAATCTATGTATAAATCATCTGTCTATGTATCTGTTTTCTCACTTTTGTCAACCTTCTGTCACTAGGTGCACTTTGATTCCTCTGTGTTCTTCTCAGTCTCAATTCCTTGTGTTTGTTTATGTGAATTAGCTGGTGTTTGGGTCTTGAGAGGTGTAGCCTTGTGTGGGAACTTCTCCTGCGTAGGTGGCACGAGTTTGCTGGGTGCGGATAGTGTGTTTGTTGGGCTGGGCTCTTTAACCTGTGAGGACCAGGGCCTTCTGGCTGCTCTGCCCCTGGGACGTTCCTGCTGTGGCGGCTGCGTGAGCTGCGGGCATATCCGAGGCCCCAGGCAGGGAGCACACTGGCATGCCTGTGGGGCAGAGGCAGGGTCATGCCCAGTAGTACGTATTTTTGCCTGTGCACTGATGTCACCTCGGCGGCCCTGCTTGGTTTCCCATCTCCAGAGAGCATGCGTGTAGTCACTGGTTAAGGGAACTGCCTTTTGGTGACACACGGGGCTCTTGTGGGCCATTGGCCTATGGGCTTGCTGAGGTGACAGGCCAACTAGCTTGTGGGAGAACTGCTCCCCTCTGCTGTCAAGGTGATGTGGAGTTTCAGTGCATTTAGGCATTTAGATGTGAGTGAGGTCTATCTGTAATGGAAAAGCAGCACTGAGATCTATGTTTCCATTAGTATGAAAAGGGCGCTGAGCATAAAGAGTTGGGTGATGGTGGCAGGAATTCTTGGAATATTTATGTCGCCACACTTATTAATTTTCTGTTAACGGAGGTGATTCTGAAGTAACTTTTTACTCACAGATGAAAGTGATGTATAAGGTTATCCCAAGTCAGCCATGGTGAGATGAAGTGGTATAGTAGAATTAAAGCCTGTACACCTTGGCCTGATACATAGGAGACACAACGTTTGTGCTCTTTGCTGCTCTCCTGTCCTGGCTTATTACCTTAAGTAACTTGTTGGTTCAGAGTGGTCCCAGCAACATTTCCAGCAAGATCTTTCTAAAATTGCATAGAAACACTTGTCAAAGATATGCCCAGAGGCTAGTGGAAAACTGTACTCTTTCTGGTCATAGTTTGCAAGATGTTTGCCTTATCCTGCGTTCCTTTGTTACTTTTGCATCTCCTGTGATTGTAGACCGATCGGGGCAATGGTGTACACACACACACACGCACACACACACACACACGTACAGACACACACACATGGCTGTGAGTTAACGGAGACCCCACTTATCGGAAACTGAAGCCCACACATTTAAAAAGAAACGTGCATAAGTTTTGCTCCTATTTTTCCCTCCATACGGAGCAGACTTCAAAGTGCAGAGGTGGTTGGATACAGATACCTATGCAGACAGCTAAGCACATATATGTATGGGTAGGCTCTCTCCATCCATTATCTAAGTGCGTCTCTGTATACCTACATGTCTGTGTTAGTCTACTCAAACTGATATCCAGAGTGTCATTGAGTGGGGGTTTCATCCATTGACACTGATTTCTCCCTATTCTGGAAGCAGAAGTCCAAGACCAAGGCAGGTTCAGTTCCCGGTGAGGTCCCTTCTTCTGCATACGGTCGCATCCCTGATCTGTCCTCACAGGGTCGAGGGAGAATGCTCTGTCCTCAGTTCCTCTTAATAGCACTGATTGCATAATGGAAGCTCCACTCACACCCTCATGGTATCTTCCTAACCCAATTACCTCCAAAGGCCAGACCTCCCAATACCATGACAGTGGGGGGTTAGGTCTTCAACATTGTCTCAGTTCAAATATGAACTTGTATGTGTGTATGTGTGTGTGTGTGTGTGTGTGTGTGTGTGTGTGTGTGTGTGTGGTGGCGGCAGGGGGTAATAGGAGCAGAAGATGGTGAGGTGAGGGCCCAAAATTCAGTTCATAACTCTGTATCTATCATGTATCTATCTAATCTAACATACCTATATCATCTATCCTATCTATTCTATCATCTGTCATTTATATATATCTTATCTATCTGTCATCTCTATCAATCTATTCATCTAATATATGAATATCTATCATCTAATGTATCTATTTCAAAAGTATCATCTATCACCTGTCAACTATATGTCATCTACCTGTCTTTATCTTTTTGTCTACCCATCCATCCTTATTTACAGAACAGTGTAAGATAAATTCTAGCTGAAATAAGCAGGTGCAGAGAGGCAACAAAGGGCCTGGTAGTTTATTTGAATGCAGATACCCAGGCGAGATTTCACCAGTCTATAGAAATGGAGGCTGGGGAATTCCCATTTAGGAAGACAGGCAGCGAGATTTTAAAGAAGGTAGGGGGAGGCAGAGCTTAGATTTACAGCAGCGCGAGGATTTGCTAACCCAATGCATATATTTCAGGTTGGGAGTCGGCAACAGCCAAGAACTTAGGCACATCATCAGTGTCTGACGTGCTCGCTCCTCCCATCAGCATCCCCAGCCTTAAAAACAGTTAACCACATGGCCATATATCATGGCTATCTATCTATCTATCTTTCTATCTATCTATCTATCTATCTATCTATCTATCTATCTATCTATCTATCTATCTATCTATCAATCTATCTATCTATCACCTATTTGTTCAATCTATCTATACCTATTATCTCTCCTACCTAATCTATCATCTATCTATCTGTCCTATCTATCATCATCTTTTTGTCTAACCATGTATAATTATGTACAGAACAGTTCACAAGGTAGCTTATATGTCACTTCCCTACATAAGCTTCCAAAAGCCTGCAAGGTAACTAGGCGCTAGAGACAGATTGCACTAGGTTCATCGAGACATTTGCACATCGAGTCAACAGCGTGTGAGTAAAAAACTAGTAAATGGTGGTGCGTGGACTTCAAACCATACCTCTGTACCCAGTCATCTTTGCCCTCCTTGCTGACAGTATTCTAGCCGCATTTGTTTACTGACTGCTCCCTGAAGACCACAAGCATCCTTCCTCTTGGCTTTTTCAGTAATTTATCCCATTGTATGGAATGATTTTCCCTCAGATACCTTGTTCTGTTACCTCCTTCTATACTGTTCAAGTCCCACCTCCCTGGTAAGGCTTAACTGGTCCCCTGCTTATTTTGAAAGCCCTGCTTCTCTCTGCCTTTAAGCTCAGTCCTCCATATCTTGCCTTATTTCTTCATAGTGTTTGTTACCGGCTAAGCTACCAGAAATCTTACAGATATTCATTGTCTCTTTCTTCCCCTCCAACTAGAACATGGTCTTCGCAGGTTAGGAATTCTGCGTTTATTAAGTCTGGTGGAGACCATGCAGACTCTAGGGTCAGAGAGAAGTGGTCACAGTTGTAACTCAACGTGGTTTGACATGTTAGCAGTTTAGGTTAGAGTCAGGCCAGGCAGTCATTAAAGAGGACCTTTTCTGATATAACTAAGCTACTTGATAAATTCTAAGTAAGCTTAAATTTCAATAATCACACAGCAGGCAGAAGCACTTCCTTCTGTCCTTCCTTCAGACTCGAGGACCTTTATGCCAAATCCGTTCTCTCGTGGGGAAGTGGGAATGTGTGAGGATGATCAGCCAATGTCTTAAGTTACACAAGGCACACACATACAGAAATAAACTTGTTTTAAAAAAAATGATAAGAGTGGTTTCCTGTGTCACAGCAGGGATTCCCTAGCCCCCAGTGAGCTGAGAGCAGTGGGAGAAGAGAGGGAAGGGGCCACATAAGCCAACACGGTCTCCTTCCTCTGGACTTGCCTTCCCATGGATTGTCATCCATTAATCACTCAGCACGCAGACCTCACGGTGAGCACGCACAGTCATAAAACGCGTCTACTTCCACATCCCAGCCACTGGGGCATGGAACACGTTGCATAGTTAAGTGTGGCTGAGAACATTATCACTCATGTATATGTGTTCTTCCTCCTTTGACGAGTCAAAGAGTAAACAGCAGAGTCATACTAGCAACAGCAGGATTTAGTGTGAATATAAAATATACACACATATTGTGGGAAAGATTTTGTTAAATCGATATGGACATAGGCATTGTCTGGAGCCGGGTTAGACCTGTAGGAGCCGTTGGCAAGGGCTGTGGCGTGTCCACCGTGTCGGAGCCTGAGTTAGGGGTAAGGCCGAGGCCATCGGTTCTGCCTACCATGGCATTCTATGGGTCCAGGGCTGACCGGAGGACAACCGCCCGTGTTGTGGGTGTCTGAGGCGTGCAGGATGCTGGTAGTGTTTCTGCCAATGGCCTCGTGTGGGGCCCTGGGGGGCTAGCAAGTTCCTTTCCCGAGGTTGGTGGCATGCACATCGGGTCATCGTCCAACTTGCGTGTAGGACCGAGGCCGTCGTCTATGCCTACCACGGCATCGTGTGTGTCCAGGGTGGTCCGGAGAATGACTTCCCACATGGTGGGTGTCTGAGGTGTGCAGGAGGCTGGAAGTGCTGCTGCCCATGGCCTCGTGTGGGGCTGGGGGTTGACCGGAAGATGATGGCCATCGAAGGGTGTGTTGTGTCCATGTGCTCGTCTTGAGTATAATTGCCAGACCTCAGGCAGAAACTGGTGCTGCCCACGGCCCCATGAAGGGCCGTTGGCGACTGGATGGTGACGGCCATCGAGGGTGGTGCCGTGTCCATGGGCTCGTCTTGAGCATCATTACCGGCCCTCACACCGAAGTTGGTGCTGCCCACAGCCCCGTGCGGGGTCGGGTGCGACCGGAAGATGACGGCCTTCGAGGGTGGTGTCGTGTCCATGGGCTCGTCTAGAGCGTCATTGCCGGCCTTTGTGCCAAAGGGGGAGCTGCCCAAAGCCTCGTTTGCGGACGGGGGCTAACGGAAGATGTCGGCAATCGAGGATGGTGTCGTGTCCATCGGCTCTTCTTGGGAATCAGCCTTCAGGCTGGCGACTATGCAGCCCATGGACTCTTCTGGGACCATGGGGTAGTTGTAGATGCCTTTCCCGAAGGCGATAGTGTGACCATTGGGTCGTCGTCCGCCTTGTGGGTAGGGCCGAGGCCATCATCTGTGCCTCTCATGGCATCTTATGGTGCCAGGGGAGACCAGATGACAACCGCCCATGCGGGGGTCATCTGAGGTGCACAGGAGACCGGCGGTGGTGCTGCCCATAGCATCGTGCGGGGCCGGGTGGGTCCGGAAGTTGATGGCCAGCGGTGGTGGCGTCGAGTACATCAGCTCGTCCCGAGCGTCAGTGCCAGCCATCGGGCCTTCACTTGTGCTGCCCAAGGCCTTGTCTGTTGGCTGACACTGGATGGTGGTTTTGCAGAGGCAGGACACCACACGGCGGGCTGGTAGTGGTGCCCGTGTGCCCTGCGGAGGAGGAGCCCATCTGGGTGGTTTCTCTCCAGCCGTCTGCTGGGAGCCAAGTATGGTCCAGTGGCCCAGGGATGCTCCCCGTGGAAGTGGGAACTCTGCTGGAAAAAGTGGGAAAAGCCAGCCGCTAAAGGCACAGGATCCCGGAGGAACAGCCTGTGACCAGTGCAGTGAGCAGGTGCAGGGTGCTCCCTGGCAGGAGGGATATGGGGCAACGCCCGGGGACTTTAAGAAACGGCGGGCGAACAAGGTGGGTCTGGGAAGGCAGCGAGAGGTGTGAGGCACGAACCTTAGGAAGGAGGAAACGGTCCACATGGAAAAATGGGTTGTGGTGTGCGCCAAACGATCCGAGGAAAGGGTCTGAAGCTAGGGAGAGGGTCTCCTTTGCCACTAACTCCTTCTCAGGCCAAGCACGCACTGAGTTGCTCAGCTAGGGCGAGCCTGGTCCATATGTCAGCTACGGGAAGCATCACAAAGTGGCCTGGGCTGCTGTGACGTCACCCAGGAGACACTTAACCAAGCCCCTATTGCCTTAATCAAACCGGCACCGCCCAGAGGAGACCCTGGTCCAAGGCCATGGCCTGGCCCCGAGGGCAACCCCAGTAGAATCCCTAGCCCCCTGGAATGCCCGCTGAGGTGCCGTGCAGGTGTTTGGAACAATGAGCACACCATGCGGACCATCGAGGGCTGCCGTGCCCGGATCTGTCAGAGCTCAGCCTGTCTGGGTGCCGGCTCTGCATGGGCTCGGCACCCAGAGTATGGCAGGAATCAAGTGCCATGCTCCGCCCTCCCTCACACAATCCCGTAGCCCAGGGCTTGGTCAGGGCCCGGCGCCCAGCTACCACGTGGCTGTCTGTGGCACGGCCCACCCTTTCCTGGGCCTTCCCAGCTTCTCTGGGACACCTGGAGCCAGGCATGCCTTTTCGGCCATGGACAGCCTGGCGGCTGACTTCTGAGGAGTGTGCATACCCCATGAATTGCCTTTCTAGCTAGCGGCAGGTTTTTCCTTTGCTTCTCACAGAAAGCATAGGTCTGGGACCACAGGGTCTCAGGATAGCTACATCCCACGTTCTGACTGGGCTTTGCCACCCAGATTTTCTCTCTGATCTAGTTTTGGGGGCCTGTGTCTCGTAGTTGAATAATACAACACAGTAAAATGGGAAACACTTTCCATTTTTAAAATGCTTCTCCTTTAGACTCTTGGTCTCGATGGCGTCGCTGTTCTTGCCCGTCAGCCAAGCTGGATGCTTGCGGGGCAACCTTGTCTCCTCTCAGCAGTCAACCTGTCCATTCCCAATCCTGTCTGTTCATAATTTATGTTATAACCTGTGAAGCTCGTGTCCCGTGTCAGTAATCCTGCTTCTAGTTTCTCAGGTCTTTCCTGGTGGACGTAGGCCCTGCTTGCTCACTGCTTCACTGTGGAAGCACTGACATTGTTACAGAATAAAATATTAAATTCTAAATCCCCAATTCACAGTCTGGCCTTCACTTTGTCTACATATCCTTCATTATGAGCCAAGCTCTCTGCTCCTTGAAAAGACCCTGTCTCGTGCCTTTTTCTCTCTGAATTATTTCCTCTGGGGTTTGCCAACTCTTGCATCTGGCTTTTAAGAATTTTAAACCCATCAGAAGAACATGGATCGCTGAAGACCCACCTCTATGTCACCTCCTCTTGGAGGCTTCTGTGCAATCTCAATTAGGGGTGCCTTCCTCTCCATTCTCCATACTTGGTGAGAACATCCCTTATCAAATATGAGTGTGTCAGCTCGTGCACATCACTCTTCTTGTCTTGGGATCTGTTGAACAGTGGTGACAGTGAATGACTGGACTCGGCTTCAAAGCTCAGCTGCCCGTCCAGTGGTACCTGGTGCCTCTCGCTCCTCTGAAAACCGTTCGTTATGTTCCAAACCGTGTGGAACATAAATGCGGGCGAGATGCCACCGACGACACCTCAGTCCCTGCTGTGTATGCCTCCAGGTGCTTAGGGAGAGGCCCAGCGAGCCGAGCCCCCGAACTTATATTTAACGGTGATGAGCGCAGAGCGTTTTGGACAGGCCCCATCTGCTGCTGCTACTGCTGCTGCTGTGATGACTCCTCTCTCTGGCCCAGTGTGGTAAGATCCCAGAACTCTTCTTGATCTCTGCCTGTGCTTTCTCCGTAGTGGTGTAGTTTTGTTGTATGGGGGTGGCTCCTTTCGCATCTCTGTTGGAATTAAGTACGGGCTCAGAAATCCCTTGTGTCAATTTTCACTGTACTGTACCATCTTCTGTTTCTATGTCTTTGGGTTTTCTCCTGCTGCTACTGCTTTTCCTCTGAGAGGACTTGTACCACAGTCCTGTTGTTGTCAGAAGAGTAAACTTGGTGCTTTACTCACCACCATGTTTGAGGGACATCGGCGTCACCGCTGATAGGAGGAGGGACAGGTAGAAAGGAACACTGAGTTCTAGACGGGAGCAGTGGTGAGCAAAGAGTGTGTTGTGGAGTGACGTTTTCTTCTGAGCATCCAAACTTCCCTCAGTATCTGGTTATTGCTTCTTTACATTCGTAAACATCATAAAATCAACTGATTTCAAAAGCCCAGACGCATATTATTACAGCAATTCAGTTGTTGAGGTGAGAAAAAATGAGAAGGGCATAGCTATAGCACTGAATATATGACTGAGCACTGCCACAACTGAGCAGAAAGAATCCACGGTGGCGGGAAGGGCTATTTACTACTGACTGTCTCTCTGGGCACTCAAACAGAATCACTTTTATTTATTTATTTTTTGGTGTCAGTAATGTACAATTACGTGAGCAACTTTATGTTTACTAGGCTCCCCTTCCTACACCATCCCCCACATTGTCAAGTCCACTCCCCACTCCTCATTACAGGCGCTGTCCATCAATGTAGTAAGTTGCTTTTGAAACACTACCTGTCTTCTGAGTGTTATACTGCAGTCCCCGTGGCCCCCACGCCCTACATTGTGTGTGCAGATTGTAATGCCCCCTTTACACCCTTATCCCTCCTTTCCCACCCATCCTCCCAGGTCCCTTTCCCTTTGGTAACTGTTAGTCCATTCTTGGGTCTGTGAGTCTGCTGCTGTTTTGTTCCTTCCCGTTTTTCCTTTGTTCTCATACCTCACAGAGGAGTGAAATCCTTGGTACTTGTCTTTCTCCACCTGGCTTATTTCACTGAGAATAACACCCTCTAGCTCCTTCCGTGTTGTTGCAAATGGTGGTAGAACTTGTTTTCTTCTTATGGCTGAATGATATTCCATAGTGTGTATGTACCACCTCTTCTTTATCCATTCATCCCCTGATGGACACTTAGGTTGCTTCCATTTCTTTGCTATTGTAAAGAGTGCTGCGATCAACATAGGGGTGCATCTGTCTCTTTCAAACTGGGCTCCTGCACACTTAGGGTAAATTCCTAGGGAGGAAATCACGGGTCAAATAGTATTTCTGTTCTTCGGTTTTTTGGGGAACCTCCACACTGCTTTTCACAATGGTTGAGCTGACTGACATTACCACCAGCAATGTAGGAGGGCTCCCGTTTCTCCACACCTTTGCCGACATCTGTTGTTGTCTGTCTTTTGGGTGGTGGCCATTATAACTGCTGTGAGTTGATACCCCACTGTGGATTAATGTGTATTTCTCTGATAGTTAGCGATGTGCAGCATCTTTTCATTTGCCTGTTGGCCACCTGAAATTGCTTCTGTGGAGAAGTGTCTGTTCAGATTCTCTGCCCATTTTGTAATTGGATTTATTTGCTATTTGTGTGTTGAGGTTCGTGAGCTCTTGATACATGTTTTGGATGGCAACGCCTTATCAAATGTCTCATCAGTGAATATATTCTCAAATAATGAAGGATGTCTTTTGGTTCTACTGATGGTGGTCAAACAGAATCTTACTAAACCCCCTTCCACTTCATTCAAAATCTGACTAATTATTCCTTTTTTCCTGAACACCAACCAGCCGAGAAAATTGGAATGAAGAGGAGAAGCTGTGATGCAGGAACATCTAGTGTAAAACTGAGAGGTGAGGTGGTGTGGAGACTGGTAGGTTGTATCTTGCCATTTGCTGCTTTCAAGGGTCATAGGGAAAAAAGATTGCCAAGGAGATGAAGCCCAGGGTGTTGACGTCTCCTAGTATCGGTGGAGCCATGTAGCCTCTAGCCATTGATGGGAAGGCTAGCATGCGGCACTGTTGTCTTTCCTGTGGTGTTAGATGAGCGGCGTCCCCCATATGCAGTTCAGTCAGAGCCCATGTGGGACTGTCCTGACACAGGCTGGGTGGACCCTAGAGCTGTGCCGTTCCTGCTGGGCTCTTGCAGCACCCCTCTCGGGACCGGGCCTTAGCAGCGCTCCCGGAGAAAGAGAGAGAGATAGAGAGAATTGTGCTCTAGAGATAGGGGCAGTTTTATTTTCTGTAGCTCCCTGAGCATGCTCCTGATGTTTACTTTGAGATCTCTTTCTCAGGAAGATTTATTTGAGTCCAGTTACCGGGTTCCTTTGAACGTTCATATTTGTAGGTGGCGCCCTCTAGCTCCAAGAAGCTTTACTCTCTGGAGATGCTCAGCCCTTGGGGGGATGGCAGGGGTCCCAGGGGAGCAGTGCCAGTGCCCAACCCCGCCGGGAGTAAAGAGGTCTTTCCTTCTTCCCGACCACAGTGCCCATCTCCACTGCCAGGGCCAGTATGTGGAACATGCAGGGAGATGCTGCCGAAGGTGGGGATGGCCGTTTTGCAGGCCGGTGCTGGTGGTGAGGCAGGCCGTGTACCAGTCAGATCACGGTAAGGGGCCTGGGAGCAGCGAGGCCAGCCAGGGGGATGAAGCGACCAGAGCTCCTGAAAAATTCCCCGCCTGCTGGGCAGAGTGCACGTGGGCAGTTTGGCACACCTGTCCTTTCTCCTGCGTGGCAAGCCCTGTGGAAGCCTTGCCCCTTTAGCAGTTCTCTCACTGTTAGGAGTCTCTCAGACTGTACGCCTTTTTTTTGTCCCACAGCGGCCAGATGTGGATCCCTGTGTTGTCCCACAAGTGGCTGGAACCTCAAGGCTCTCGAAGTCTACTGCCTCTCTTTGCTTTCCAACCCCACCAATCCTCCTGTGCACACCACATGTATGGTAGGTTCGTGCTCAGAGAGCACGTCTCCAGGGTTGTACAGCACACTTCTCCTTGAGGTGACAGGATGCCGCAGCAGCTTTCCTCCCTGCTGTTCTTCCACGATTTGATGTAGTTGTTCTATTTCCAAATAGTACGTATGTATGTGGTTTTGATTTTGGGAGGATGTTTCCGCATCCCCTCTCATGTGAGCCGGGGTCATTAATCCCATCAGCACATCTTTTTTATGTTTTTCTTTTTCAGTTTCACTTGTCTAGTGTACCTGTTCCCAACCCCTAAACTTGTAGTTATGCTTCGTCCTTGGAAACCAAGTGAGTCCCTTGAAAGGGAGCACGTAGGTGGTCTTGAGTTTTCATCCCTTCTTTTAACCATGTGTCTTTTGATTTTTAGCACTCAGAGACTGTCCGTTTATTCTGACAATTGAGAGCTGTGTCCTTATTGCACATGAAATATCTTTTTTGTCATCATTAATCTACAATCACACGAAGAACATTATGATCACCAAGTACAACAAGTCCTTCCCCAAAACCCTGTTATAGTCGCTATCCATCAGCGTTGGTTGCTGTACACCGATTCAACATGTCCCCCCCCATACACCACGTTACAGTCGCTGTCCATCAGCGTGTAGTAAGATGCTGTAGAATCTCTAATTGACTTCTCTGTGTTGTACAGCCCTCGCCATGCACAACAGCCCCCATGCATTATACATGCTAATCCTAATGCCCCCTTTCTTTCTAACTGCCCTTATCCTTCCCTTCCAACCCACCCAGCCCAGTCACTTTCCCTTTGGTAACTGTTAGTACTCTCTCGGTTTCTGCGAGTCCGCTGCTGTTTTTTTCCTTCAGTTTTTCTTTTTTGTTATACTCCACACATCAGTGAAATCATTTGGAACTTGTCTTTCTCTGCCTGGCCTATTTCACTGAGCATAATACCCTCTAGCTCCATCCACACTGTTGCAAATGGTAGGATTTGTTTTCTTCTTACGGCTGCTTACTGCACTTTTTAAACTGGATTTCTGTCTTCTCTTTGGTCTGTATTTTCGCTATGTGCTTTCACCATTTCTTTCCTGGTTATGAGCAATACCTTTATGCTAATCGATATGTACCTATATTTATCTATCTGTCTGTATGTCTATCTATCAATCAATCAGTCATCTTTTTGTCTGAACATCTGTCCTTGTATGCAGAACAGTTAACAACATAGACAATGTCCCTTCGCTACTTTATGCTTCCAAAAATCTTGCAAGGTAACTAGGTTGTAAGGAGAGTCCTGGGTTCACTGAGACACTTGCAGGTTGAGTCAGAAGTGTACTTACAAAACCAGAAAATGGTTGTGCCGGGACTTGAACCCGTGTCTCTATCCTCTGTCCTCTTTCATCTCCTTCTAATTTGTTGTCTGTATTTCGCCACATTCATTGACTAAGTGCTCCCTGAAGACCACGAGTATCATTCCTCTGGGCCTGTTGTCAACAGAAAATTAAACTTGTTGCTTTGCACACCACCATGTTTGAAGGACATCAGTGTGATAACCGCCGATAGGACGGAGGGTCAAATAAAAAGGAACACCAATTTCTAGACAGGAGCAGTTGGGAGTTAAGAGTGTATTGTGGAGTGACATGTTTATTTGAGTGTCCAAACATCCCTCTTTAGGTGGTTATTAGATCTACACATTCGTGAACATCATAAAACCCACTGATTTCAAAGGCCCAGACCCATATTATTACAGCAATTCAGTTGTTGAGTTGAGAGAAAATGAGAAGGATATTGCTGCACCACTAAATCTATGTCTGGGCACTGCTGATACCAAACAAAAAGCATTCACAGTGGCCAGATATGGCTATTTTCTACTGACTGTCTCTGGGGGACACACACAGAATCCATTTGATTGATTGTTTTTCGGATTCACTTATGTTGGGTACCTCTCACCACCCCTACGGCTTGTAGTTTTTCTGTGTCCTTGGATCTCAAGTGAGTCTCCTCTAAGAGAGAACGTAGGTGTTCTTGAGTTTTCATCCCTTCTTTTATCCATGTGTCTTTTGTTTGGAGCACTCAAAGCCTGTCCTTTTACACTAATGATTCAGAGCTGTGCCCTTATTGCACTTTAAAATTCTTTTTTTATCATTAATCTACAATCACTTGAAGAACATTATGTTTACTAGGATCCCCCCTTCATCAAGTCCTCCAGAAAAACCTCTTACAGAATGTGTCCATCAGCATAGTTGGATGCTGTAGACTACTTCAACATGAACCCCCACACACACCCCATTAAAGTCGCTGTCCATCAGCGTGTAGTAAGATGTTGTAGAATCTCTACTTTTCTTCTCTGTGTTGTACAGCACTCCCCATGCCCAACCGTCCGCACGCATTATTCATGCTAATAATAATATCCCCTTTCTTTCTCCCTGCCCTTATCCCTCCCTTATCACCCACCCTGCCCAGTACTTTTCCCTTTGGTATCTGTTAGTCCACTCTCGGGTTCTGTGATTCTGCTGCTGTTTATTTCCATCAGTTTTTCTATGTTGTTGTACTCTACACATGAGTAAAATCATTTGGTACTTGTCTTTCTCCTCCTGGCCTATTTCACTGAGCATACTACCGTCTAACTCCATCCACATCATTGTAAATGGTAGGATTTGTTTTCTTCTTATGGCTCCTTACTGCACACTTTAACTGGATTTCATTCTTCCTTTTTGTTTTGTACTATCACTATGTGTTTTCACCATTTATCTCCCAGTTATGAGCAATAGCTTTTTATTAATCGATATGTATCTGTATCTATCTATCTATCTATCTATCTATCTATCTATCTATCTATCTATCTATCTATCTATCTATCTATCTGCTTATCTCCCTGTATACCTTTCATGACTATCATCTATCTATCTATCATCTGTCATCTATGTATCTAAGAATCTATCACCTTTTTGTGTGCCCATCTATTCTTATGTACAGAACAGTTAACAACATCGCGTATGTCACTTACCTACATTATGCTTCCAAAAACAGTGCAAGATGAGTAGGCTGTATTGAGAGCACTGGGTTCACTGAGACAATTGCAGGTTGAGTCAGCATCGTGTCCTTACAAATCCAGTAAATACTGGTGCAGGGACTTGAACTCATATCTCTGTCATCTGTCCTCTTTTCCCACCTTCTCGATTGCTGACTGTATTTAGCCACATTCATTGACTAAGGGCTACATTAAGACCACAAGTTTCATTCCTCTGGGCCTCTTTTAGACAGTAAAGTATACTTGGTGCTTTGCTTACCACCATGTTTGAGGGACATCGGCGTGATCACCGCTGATAGGAGGAGGGTCAAATAAAAAGGAACACCTATGTCTAAACAGGAGCATTTGGGAGCAAAGAGAGTGTTGTGGAGTTACGTGTTTGTTTGAGTGTCCAAACTTCACACTTTAGGGTGTTATTACTTCTTTACATTTGTGAACATCATAAAACACACCGATTTCCAAAGCCCAGACTCATATAATTCAGCAACTCTGTTGTTGAGGTGAGAAAAAATGAGAATGACGTTGCTAAACCACTAAATCAATGGCGGGACACTGCTGAAAACAAACAAAAAGAATTCACGGTGGCTAGATACTGCTATTTTCTACTGGCTGTCTCTGGGGACTCAAACAGAATCCATTTGTTTGTTTGTTTGTTTCTCAGTTTCACTTGTGTAGGGTACCCGAATCCGCCCCTTCAGCTTGTAGTTTGTGTCCTTGGATCTCAAGTGAGTCTCCAGTAAGGGAGCACGTAGGTGGTCTTGTGTTTTCATCCCTTATTCTAACCCTGTGTGTTTTGATTGGAGCACTCAAAGAATATCCGTTTATTCTGATGATTCAGTGCTGTTCCTTTATTGCACTTAAAAATTTTCTTTGTTATCATTAATCTACAATCACGTGAAGAACATTACGTTTACTAGGCTTCCCATTCAACATTCCGCATCTAAAACTAATTACAGTCGCTGCCCATCAGCGTGTAGTAAGATGGTGTAGAATCCCTACTGTCCTGTCTGTGTTGTACAGTCCTCCCCATGCTACTCCCACCACACACATTATACACACTAATACTAATGCCCCCTTTCTTTCTCCCCACCCTTATCCCTCCCTTCCCACCCAACCTGCCCAGTCCCTTTCCCTTTGGTAACTGTTAGCAAACTCGCGGGTTCTGTGAGTCTGCTGCTATTTTTTCTTCAGATTTTCTTGGTTGTTATACTCCACATATGAGTGAAATCATTTGGTTCTTTTCTTTCTCCACCTGGCCTATTTCACTGAGCATAATACCCTGTAGCTCCATCCACGTTGTTGCAAATGGTAGGATTCGTTTTCTTCTTATGGCTGCTTACTGCACTTTTTAAACTGGATTTCTGTCTTCTCTTTTGTCTGTAGTTTCGCTATGTGATTTCACCATTGCTCTCCTTGTTATGAGCAATAGTTTTGTTTTAATCAATATGTACCTATATCTATCTATCTGTCTGTCTATCCATCTATCTATCTATCAGTCTATCAATTAGTCAATCATCTTTTTGTTTGCCCATCTGTCCTTTTGTACAGAACAGTTAACAAGATAGCCTGTGTCACTTCCTTATATTGTGCTTCCAAAAATCTTTCAAGGTAACTAGGCTGCAGGGAAAGCACTGGGTTCACCAAGACACTTGCAGGTAGAGTCAGCCGCATATTCCTACAAAACCAGGAAATTTTGCTGCAGTGTCTTGAACCCGTGTCTCTCTCCTCTCTCCTCTTTTATCTACTTCTCACTTGCTGACTGTATTTAGTCACATTCATTGACTAAGGGATCCCTGAAGACCACAAGTATCCTTCCTCTGGGCCTGTTTCCAACAGAAAAGTAATCTTGGTGCTTTGCTCATAACCGTTTTTGAGGGACATCGGTGTGATCACCACTGATAGGATGGAACAACAAATGAAAAGGAACACCAATTTCTAGACAGGAGCAGTTGGGAGCAAAGAGTGTGTTGTGGGGTTACGTGTTTATTTGAGTGTCCAAACTTCCCTCTTTATCTGGATATTGTTCTTTACATTAATGAATATCATAAAACCCACTGATTTCAAAGGCCCAGACGCTTGTTTTTACACCAGTTCAGTTGTTGAGGTGAGAGAAAATAAGAAGGACGTTGCTGTACCACTAAATCTATGGCTGGGGAGTGCTGAAACAAAAGAAAAAGAATTCACGGTGGCTTGATAGGGCTATTTTCTACTGACTATCTCTGGAGACACAAACAGAATCCATTTGTTTGATTGTTTTTCAGTTTCACTTGTGTTGGGTACTTGTTCCCACCACTTCGACTGTAGTTTGTCTGTGTCCTTGCATCTCAAGTGCGTCTCCTGTGAGGGATCACGTAGGTGGTTTTGAATATTCATCCCTACTTTTAACCCTGTGTCTTTTGTTTGGAGCACTCAAAGACTGTTTCTTTTTATTCTGATGATTCAGAGCTTTGCCCTTATTGCACTTAAAATTTTTTTTATTATCATTAATCTACAATCACGTGAAGAACATTATGTTTACTTGGCTCCCCCCTTCACCAAGGCACCCTTAGAAACCTCTTACAGATGCTGTCAATCAGCGGAGTTGGATGCTCTAGACCCCTTCACCATGAACCATCCCACACACACCATTACAGTCGCAGTCCATTAGCTTGTAGTAAGATGCTGTAGAATCTTTACTTGTCTTCTCTGTGTTGTACAGCCCTATCCAAGCCCACCCGACCCCAAGCTTTATACATGCTAATCCTAATTTCCCATTTCTTTCTCCACACCCTCATCTCTCCCTTCCCAACCACCCTGCCCAGTCCCTTTCCCTTTGGTAACTGTTAGTCCGCTTTTGGGTCCTGTGAGTATGCTGCTGTTTTTTTCCTTCAGAGTTTCTTTGTTGTTATACTCCACACAGGAGTAAAATCATTTGGTACTTGTCTTTCTCCACCTGGCCTATTTCACTGAGCATACTACCATCTTGCTCCATCCACATCATTGCAAATGGTAGGATTTGTTTTCCTCTTATGACTGCTTACGGCAGTTTTTAAACTGGACTTAATTCTGTCTGTTTGTTGTTTCGCTATGTGCTTTCACCATTGATCTCCTGTTTATGAGCAATAGCTGTATGTTAATCGATATGTATCTGAATCTCTCTGTCTGTCTATCTATCTATCAATCTCTCTATCTGTCCTTCTATCTTTCTTTCTATCTATCTATCTATCTATCTATCTATCTATCTATCTATCTATCTATCTATCTATCTATCTATCTATCTACCTATCTATCCTTCTTTCTATCTATCTTTCTATCTATCTATCTTTCTGTCATCTATCTATCATCTATCATCTATCTATCTATTTATGAATCAATCCTCTTTTTTTCTTCCCATCTATCCTTATGTACAGAACAGTTAACAACATCGCCTATGTCACTTCCCAACATTATGCTTCCAAAAATCCTGCAAGGTAACTAGGACGTAGGAAGAGCACTGGGTTCATTAAGACACTTGCAGGTCTAGTCAGCCTCGTGTGCTTACAAAACCTGTAAATGGTGGTGCAGGGATTGGCACCCATATCTCTGTCATGTACCCTCTTTTACCTGCTTCTGTCTTCAAGACAGTACTCAGCCACATTCATTGAATAAGTGCTCCCTGAAGACCACAAGTATCCTTCCTCTGGGCCTGTTGAAGACAGAAAAATATACTTGGTGCTTTGCTCTCCACCAAGTTTGAGGGACATCGGCGTGAGCTCCGCTGATAGGAGGAGCGACAAATAAAAAGGAACACCTATTTCTAGACAGGAGCATTTGGGAGCAATGACAGTGTTGTGGAGTTACATGTTTGAGTGTCCAAACTTCCCTCTTTAGGTGGTTATTACTTCTTTACATTCAAGAACATCATAAAACCCACTGATTTGTAAAGCCAAGACGCATATTATTACAGCAATTCAGTTGTTGAGGTGCGAAAACATGAGAAGGATATTGCGGAACCACTAAATGTATGGCTGGGCACAGCTGAAACCAAACAAAAAGAATTCACGGTGCCTAGATAGGGCTATTTTCTACTGGCTGTCTCTGGGGACTCAAACAGAATCCATTTGTTTGTTTGTTTGTTTCTCAGGTTCACTTGTGTAGGGTACCTGTAGCTGCCCATTCTGCTTGTAGTTTGTCTGTGTCCTTGGATCCCAAGTGAATCTCCAGAAAGGGAGCACGTAGGTGGTCTTGAGTTTTCATCCCTTCCTCTATCCCTGTGTCTTTTGATTGGAGCACTCAGACCCTGTCCTTTTATTCTGACAATTGAGAGGTATGTCATTATTGCACTTACAAAAATTTTTTTGTTATCATCAATCTACAATCACGCGAAGATCATTATGATCACCAAGAACACAAAGTCCCCCCCAAAAGTCCCGTTACCGTAACTGTTCAACAGCGTAGTTGGATGCTGTACACCCCTTCAGCATGTCTCCCAACACACACCCCATTACAGCCGCTGTCCATAGGCGTGTAGTAAGATGCTGTAGAAATAGTACTTCTCTTTTGTGTTGTACAGCCCTCACTATGCTCCCCACACCCCACACATTATAAATGCTAATCCTGATGCCCCTTTCTTTCTGCCCACACTTTTCCCTACCTTCCCACAATCCCTGCCCAGTCCCTTTCCCTTTGGTAACTGTTAGTCCACTGTCAGGTTCTGTTAGTCTGCTGCTGTTATTTTCCTTCAGTTTTTCTTTGTTGTTATACCCCACAAATGAGTGAAATCATTTGGTACTTGTCTTTCTCCACCTGTCCTATTACACTGAGCATAATACCCTCTAGTCCATCCACGTTATTGCAAATGATAGGATTTTTTTTCTTTTATATCTGCTTAGTGCACTTTTTAAACTTGATTTCATTCTTCTTTTTTGTTTGTAGTTTCGCTATGTGCTTTCACCATTGCTTTCCTGTTTATGAGCAGTAGCTTTGTGTTAATCAATATGAACCTATATCTATCTGTCTGTCTATCTATATACCTATCTATCTATGAATCAAACAACTTTTTCTCTCCCCATCTGTCCTTGTGTACAGAACAGTTAAACACATAGACTATGTCACATTCCTACATTATGCTTCGAATAATCTTGCAAGGTAACTAGGCCGTATTGAGAGCACCTGGTTCGCCAAGGCACTTGCAGTTCAAGTCATCCGTGTGAACCCACAAAACCAGGAAATTGTGTTGCAGGGACTTGAACTCGTGTCTCTATCCTCTGTCCTCTTTTATCTCCTTCTCACTTGCTGACTGTATTTAGCCACATTGATTGACTAAGGGCTCCCTGAAGACCACAAGTATCCTTCCTCTGGGCCTGTTTTCGACAGAAAAGTAAACTTGGTGCTTTGTTCACCACCATGCTTGAGGGACATTGGCGTGATCACCGCTGATAGGATGGAACGACAAATGAAAAGGAACACCAGTTTCTAGACAGGAACAGTTGGAGGCAAAGAGTGGGTTGTGGAGTGACGTGTTTATTTGAGTGTCCAAACTTCACTCTTTATATAGTTACTACTTCCTTAAATTCATGAACTTCATAAAACCCACTGATTTCAAAGGTTCAGACACATACTTTTACAGCAATTCAATTGTTGAGGTGAGAAAAAATGAGAAGAACGTTGCTGTACCACTAAATCAATGGCCGGGCAATGCTGAAACCAAACAAACAGAATTCACGTCGGCCAGATAGTGCTATTTTCTACTGACTGTCTCTGGGGATTCAAACAGAATCCATTTGTTTGATTGTTTGTTTTTCAGTTTCACTCGTGTAGGGTACTTGTCCACACACCTTCGGCTTGTAGTTTGTCTGTGTCCATGGATCTCAAGTGAGTCTCCTGTAAGTGAGCACGTAGCTGTCTTGAGTTTTCATCCCTTCTTTTAACCCTGTGTATTTTCTTTGCAGCACTCAGTGCCTGACATTTTATTCTGATGATGCAGAGCTCTGCACGTATTGCACATAAAGAATTTTTTATCATTAATCTACAATCACGTGAAGAACATTATGTTTACTATGCTCCCCCTTCAACAAGTCCTCCCGAGAAACCTCTTCACTCGCTGTCGATCAGCGTAGTTGGTTGCTGTAGACCCCTTCACCATGACCCCCCACAGTCCCAGTTGCAGTCGCTGTCCATCAGTGAGAAGTAAGATGCTATATGATCTCTACTTGTCTTCTCTGTGTTGTATAGTACTCCCCATGCACACCCGAACCCACGCATTATACATGTTAACCAAATTACCACTATACTTTCTCCCCACACTTATCCCTCCCTTCAGACCCACCCTGCCCAGTCCTTTTCCCTTTGGTAACTTTTAGTCAGCTCTCGGGTTCTGTGAGTCTGCTGCTGCTTTTTTCCTTCAGTTTTCCTTTGTTGTTATACTCCACACATGAGTGAAATCACTTGGTACATGTCTTTCTCCGCCTGGCCTATTTCTCTGAACATACTACCGTCTAGCTCCATACACGTCATTGCAAATGGTAGTATTTGTTTTCTTCATAATTCTGCTTACTGCACTTTTTAAACTGGGTTTCATTCTTCCTTTTTGTTCGCAGTTTAGCTATGTTATTCACCATTCAACTCCTGGTTATGAACCATAGCTTTGTGTCAGTCGATATATATCTGTATTTATCTATCTAACTGTCTGACTGTCTAACTATGTATCTATGTGTACATGTATATATATATCTATCTGTCTATCTATCTATCTTGATATCATCTATCTGTGATGTCTATCATCTATCAATCTATGTACCTGTCTATCTATCTTACATCTGTCGTCTGTCTAACTATCTATGAATCAGTCATCTTTTTTCCTGCCCATCTGTCCTTGTGTACAGAACAGTTAACCGTATATCCTCTATCACTTTCCTACACTATTCTTCCAAAAATCCTGCAAAGTATCTAGGCTGTAGAGAGAGCAATGGGTTCACCGAGACACTTGCAGGTCGAGACGGCCGCGTGTACCTACAAAACCAGGAAATGGTTGTGCTGGGACTTGAACCGTGTCTCTATCCTCTGTCCTCTTTCATCTCCTTCTAACTTGCTGTCTGTATTTAGCCACATTCATTGACTAAATGCTCCCTGAAGACCACAAGTATCCTTCCTCTGTGCCTGTTGTCGACAGAAAAGTGTACTTGGTTCTTTGCACAACGCCATGTTTGAGGGACATCGGCGTGATCACTGCTGATAGCTGGAGGGACAAATATAAAGGAACACCTATTTCTGGACAGGAGCAGTTGGGAACAAAGAGTGTGTTGTGGAATGAAGTGTTTATTTGAGGGTCCAATCTTCCCTCTTTATGTGGTTATTACTTCTTTACATTCCTGAACATCATAAAACGCAATGATTTTAAAAGCCCAGACGCATATTATTACTGCAAATCATTTGTTGAGGTGAGAGGAAATGAGAAGGAAGTTGCTGCACCACTGAATCTATGCCTGAGCACTGCTGAAACCAAACAAAAAGTATTCACGGTGGCTAGATAGGGCTGTTTTTTACTGACTCTCTCTGGGGACTCAAACAGAATCCGTTTGTTTGTTTGTTTCTCAGTTTCACATGTATAGGGTACCTGTCCCCGCCCCTTCAACTTGTAGTTTCTCTGTTTCCTTGGATCTCAAGTGAGTCTCCAGTAAGGGAGCACGTATGTGGTCTTGAGTTTTCATCAGTACTTCTAAACCTGTGTCTTTTGATTGGAGCACTCAAAGCCTGTACTTTCATTCTGATATTTGAGAGCTGTGCTCTTACTGCACTTTGAAATTTTTTGTTCTCATTAATATAAAATCACATGCCGAACATTATGTTTTCCAGTCTACCCCCTTCACCATGTCCCCCCCAAATCCTAGTTACAGTCGCTGTCCATCAGCATGTAATATGATGCTGTAGAATCACTACATGTCTTCTCTATGTTGTACAGCCCTACCCATGACCCCCCACCCTACACATTATACATGCTTATCCTAATGCCCCCATTCTTTTTCCCTGCCCTTATTACTCCCTTCCCACAAACCCTACAAAGTCCCTTTCTCTTTGGTAACTGTTAGTCCACTCTCAGGTTCTGTGAGTCTGCTGCTGTCTTTTCCTTCAGTTTTTCTTTCTTATCATACTCCACACATGAGTGAAATCATTTGGTACATGTATTTCTAAGCCTGGCCTATTTGGATGAGCATAATACCCTCTAGCTCCATTCACGTTATTTCAAATGATGGTATTTGTTTTCTTCTTATGGCTGCTTACTACACTTTTTAAACTGGAGTTCATTCTTATTTTTCTTTGTAGTATCGCTATGTGCTTTCACCATTGCTCTCCTGGTTATGAGCAGAAGCTTTGTGTTAATCGTTATGTACCTATATCTATCTATCTGTCTGTCTATCTATTTATCAATCAATCAATCTATCAGCTTTTTGTCTGCCCATCTGTCCTTGTGTACAGAACAGTTAAACACATAGCCTATGTCACTCTCCTACTTTATGCTTCCCAAAATCCTGCAATGTAACTAATATTTAGGGAGAGCACTGGGTTCACCGAGACACTTGAAGGTCGAGTCGGCCGCGTGTACCTACAAAACCAGGAAATTGTTGTGCCGGGACTTGAACTGTGTCTCTATCCTCTGTCCTCTTTCATCTCCTTCTAACTTGCTGTCTGTATTTAGCCACATTCATTGACTAAGTGCTCCCTGAAGACCACAAGTATCATTCCTCTGGGCCTTTTGTCAACAGAAAAGTAAACATGTTGCTTTGCTCACCACCATGTTTGAGGGGCATCAGCGTGATCACCACCGATAGGACGGAGGGTCAAATAAAAAGGAACACCAGTTTCTAGACAGGAGCAGTTGGGAGCTAAGAGTGCATTGTGGAGTGACATGTTTATTTGAGTGTCCAAACTTCCCTATTTAGGTGGTTATTAGATCTTCACATTCGTGAAAATCATAAAACCCACTGATTTCAAAGAGCCAGATGCTTATTATTACAGCAACTCAGTTGTTGAGGTGAGAGGAAATGAGAAGTATGTTGCTGCACCACTAAATCTATGGCTGGGAACTGCTGAAACCAAACAAAAAGAATTCACCCTTTACAGATAGGGCTGTTTTCTGCTGACTGTCTCTGGGTACTCAAACAGAATCCATTTGATTGATTATTTGTTTTTCAGTTTCACTCGTGTAGGGTACTTGTCCAAACACCTTTGGCTTGTAGTTTGTCTGTGTCCTTGGATCTCAAGTGAGTCTCCTATATGTAAGCACGTATGGGTCTTGAGTTTTCATACCTTCTTTCAACCCTGTGTCTTTTGTTTGCAGCACTCAGTGCCTGACCTTTCTTTCTGATGATTCAGAGCTGTGCACTTATTGCACTTAAAGAATTTTTTTTATCATTAATTTACAATCACGTGAAGAACATTATGTTTACTTTGCTCGCCCCTTCACCAAGTCCCCCCGAGAAACCTATTCAGTCGCTGTCGATCAGCGTAGTTGGATGCTGTAGACAACTTCAACATGTCCCCCCCCACAGACCCTGTAACAGTCGCTGTCCATCAGTGAGTAGTATGATGCTATATGATCTCTACTAGTCTTCTCTGTGTTGTACAGTACTCCCCATGCACACCCGACAACACTCATTATACATGCTAATCCTAATGCCCCCATTCTTTCTCCCCACACTTATCCCTCCCTTCAGACCCACCCTGCGCAGTCCTTTTCCCTTTGGTAACTTTTAGTCAGCTCTCGGGTTCTGTGAGTCTGCTGCTGCTTTTTTCCTTCAGTTTTCCTTTGTTGTTATATTCCACACATGAGTGAAATCAGTTGGTACTTGTCTTTCTCCGCCTGGCCTATTTCTCTGAACATACTACCGTCTACCTCCATTCACGTCATTGCAAATGGTAGTAGTTGATTTCTTCATAATTCTGCTTACTGCACTTTTAAACTGGATTTCATTCTTCCTTTTTGTTCGTAGTTTAGCTATGTTATTCACCATTCAACTCCTGATTATGAACCATAGCTTTGTGTCAGTCGATATGTATCTGTATTTATCTATCTAACTGTCTGACTGTCTAACTATGTATCTATGTGTATATGTATATATCTATCTATCTATCTTCCTATCATCTATCTATGATGTCTATCATCTATCAATCTATGTACCTGTCTATCTATCTTACATCTGTCGTCTGTCTATCTATCTATAAATCAATCATCTTTTTTTCTGCATATCTGTCCTTGTGTACAGAAAAGTTAACCGTATATCCTCCATCACTTTCCTACACTATGCTTCCAAAAATCCTGCAAAGTATCTAGGCTGTAGAGAGAGCAATGGGTTCACCGAGACACTTGCAGGTCGAGTCGGCCGCGTGTACCTACAAAACCAGGAAATGGTTGTGCTGGGACTTAAACCGTGTCTCTATCCTCTGTCCTCTTTCATCTCCTTCTAACTTGCTGTCTGTATTTAGCCACATTCATTGACTAAGTGCTCCCTGAAGACCACAAGTATCATTCCTCTGGGCCTGTTGTCGACTGAATGTAAACTTGTTGCTTTGCTCACCAACATGTTTGAGGGACATCAGCGTGATCACCGCCGATAGGACGGAGGGTCAAATGAAAAGGAACACCAATTTCTAGACAGGAGCAGTTGGGAGCAAATTGTTTGTTGTTGAGAGACGTGTTTGGTTCAGTGTTCAAATTTCCCTCTTTATGTGGTGATTACTTCTTTACAATCGTGAACATCATAAAACCTATGATTTCAAAAGTCCAGATGCATATTAATACAGCAATTCATTTGCTGATGTGAGAAAAAATGAGAAGGACATTGCAGTACCACTAAATCTATACCTGGTCACTGCTGAAACCAAACAAAAAGAATTCATGGTGGCTAGGTAGGACTATTTTCTAGTGACTGTCTCTGGGGATTCAAACAGAATCCATTTGTTTCTTTGTTTCTCAGATTCACTTGTATAGGGTACCTGTCCGCGCCCCTTCAGCTTGTAGTTTGTCTGTGTCCTTGGATCTCAAGTGAGTCTCCAGTAAGGGAGCACATAGGTGATCTTGAGTTTTCATCAGTACTTCTAACCCTGTGTCTTTTGATTGGAGCAGACAAAGCCTGTACTTTTATTCTGATATTTGAGAGCTATGCTCTTACTGCACTTTGAAATTTTTTTTTGTTCTCATTAATATACAATTACATGCAGAACAATATGTTTACTAGTCTACCTCCTTCACCAAGTCCTTGAAAAAATCCCAGTTACAGTCTTTGTCCGTTAGCGTGTAGTAAGATGCTGTAGAATCACCACTTGTCTTCTCTGTGTTGTATAGCCCTCCCCATGACACTACACCCTACACATTGTTCATGCAAATCCTAATGCCCCTATTCTTTTTCCCCGCCCTTATCACTCCCTTCCCACAAACCCTACCAAGTCCATTTCTCTTTGGTAACGGTTAGTACTCTCTCGGGTACTCTGTGTCTGCTGCTGTTTTTTCCTTCAGTTTTTTTTGTTGTCGTACTCCACACATGAGTGAAATCATTTGGTACATTTATTTCTCCGAATGGCCTAATTGACTGAGCATAATACCCTCTAGCTCCATCCACGTTATTGCAAATGATAGGATTTGTTTTCTTCTTTTGGCTGCTCACTGCACTTTTTAAACTGGATTTCATTCTTCTTTTTTGTTTGTACTATCGCTATGTGCTTTCTCCATTGCTCTCCTCGTTATGAGCAGTAGCTTTGTGTTAATCGATATGTACCTATATCTATCTATCTATCTATCTGTCTATCTATTTATCAATCAATCAATCATCTTTTTGTCTGCCCATCTGTCCTTGAGTACAGAAGAGTTAACCATATACCCTATATCACTTTCCTACATTATGCTTCCAAAAATCCTGCTAGGTAACTATTCTGTAGGGAGAGCACTGGGTTCACCGAGACACTTTCAGGTTGTTTCGGCCGCGTGTACTACAAAACCAATAAATGGTTGTGCAGGAAGATATACCCGTGTCTCTATCCTCTGTCCTCTTTCATCTCCTTCTAACTTGCTGTCTGTATTTAGCCACATTCATTGACTAAATGCTCCCTGAAGACCACAAGTATCCTTCCTCTGTGCCTGTTGTCGACAGAAAAGTGTACTTGGTTCTTTGCACAACGCCATGTTTGAGGGACATCGGCGTGATCACTGCTGACAGCTGGAGGGACAAATATAAAGGAACACCTATTTCTGGACAGGAGCAGTTGGGAACAAAGAGTGTGTTGTGGAATGAAGTGTTTATTTGAGGGTCCAATCTTCCCTCTTTATGTGGTTATTACTTCTTTACATTCCTGAACATCATAAAACGCAATGATTTTAAAAGCCCAGACGCATATTATTACTGCAAATCATTTGTTGAGGTGAGAGGAAATGAGAAGGAAGTTGCTGCCCCACTGAATCTATGCCTGAGCACTGCTGAAACCAAACAAAAAGTATTCACGGTGGCTAGATAGGGCTGTTTTTTACTGACTCTCTCTGGGGACTCAAACAGAATCCGTTTGTTTGTTTGTTTCTCAGTTTCACATGTATAGGGTACCTGTCCCCGCCCTTCAACTTGTAGTTTCTCTGTTTCCTTGGATCTCAAGTGAGTCTCCAGTAAGGGAGCACGTATGTGGTCTTGAGTTTTCATCAGTACTTCTAAACCTGTGTCTTTTGATTGGAGCACTCAAAGCCTGTACTTTCATTCTGATATTTGAGAGCTGTGCTCTTACTGCACTTTGAAATTTTTTGTTCTCATTAATATAAAATCACATGCCGAACATTATGTTTTCCAGTCTACCCCCTTCACCATGTCCCCCCCAAATCCTAGTTACAGTCGCTGTCCATCAGCATGTAATATGATGCTGTAGAATCACTACATGTCTTCTCTATGTAGTACAGCCCTACCCATGACCCCCCACCCTACACATTATACATGCTTATCCTAATGCCCCCATTCTTTTTCCCTGCCCTTATTACTCCCTTCCCACAAACCCTACAAAGTCCCTTTCTCTTTGGTAACTGTTAGTCCACTCTCAGGTTCTGTGAGTCTGCTGCTGTCTTTTCCTTCAGTTTTTCTTTCTTATCATACTCCACACATGAGTGAAATCATTTGGTACATGTATTTCTAAGCCTGGCCTATTTGGATGAGCATAATACCCTCTAGCTCCATTCACGTTATTTCAAATGATGGTATTTGTTTTCTTCTTATGGCTGCTTACTACACTTTTTAAACTGGAGTTCATTCTTATTTTTCTTTGTAGTATCGCTATGTGCTTTCACCATTGCTCTCCTGGTTATGAGCAGAAGCTTTGTGTTAATCGTTATGTACCTATATCTATCTATCTGTCTGTCTATCTATTTATCAATCAATCAATCTATCAGCTTTTTGTCTGCCCATCTGTCCTTGTGTACAGAACAGTTAAACACATAGCCTATGTCACTCTCCTACTTTATGCTTCCCAAAATCCTGCAATGTAACTAATATTTAGGGAGAGCACTGGGTTCACCGAGACACTTGCAGGTCGAGTCGGCCGCGTGTACCTACAAAACCAGGAAATTGTTGTGCCGGGACTTGAACTGTGTCTCTATCCTCTGTCCTCTTTCATCTCCTTCTAACTTGCTGTCTGTATTTAGCCACATTCATTGACTAAGTGCTCCCTGAAGACCACAAGTATCATTCCTCTGGGCCTTTTGTCAACAGAAAAGTAAACATGTTGCTTTGCTCACCACCATGTTTGAGGGGCATCAGCGTGATCACCACCGATAGGACGGAGGGTCAAATAAAAAGGAACACCAGTTTCTAGACAGGAGCAGTTGGGAGCTAAGAGTGCATTGTGGAGTGACATGTTTATTTGAGTGTCCAAACTTCCCTATTTAGGTGGTTATTAGATCTTCACATTCGTGAAAATCATAAAACCCACTGATTTCAAAGAGCCAGATGCTTATTATTACAGCAACTCAGTTGTTGAGGTGAGAGGAAATGAGAAGTATGTTGCTGCACCACTAAATCTATGGCTGGGAACTGCTGAAACCAAACAAAAAGAATTCACCCTTTACAGATAGGGCTGTTTTCTGCTGACTGTCTCTGGGTACTCAAACAGAATCCATTTGATTGATTATTTGTTTTTCAGTTTCACTCGTGTAGGGTACTTGTCCAAACACCTTTGGCTTGTAGTTTGTCTGTGTCCTTGGATCTCAAGTGAGTCTCCTATATGTAAGCACGTATGGGTCTTGAGTTTTCATACCTTCTTTCAACCCTGTGTCTTTTGTTTGCAGCACTCAGTGCCTGACCTTTCTTTCTGATGATTCAGAGCTGTGCACTTATTGCACTTAAAGAATTTTTTTTATCATTAATTTACAATCACGTGAAGAACATTATGTTTACTTTGCTCGCCCCTTCACCAAGTCCCCCCGAGAAACCTATTCAGTCGCTGTCGATCAGCGTAGTTGGATGCTGTAGACAACTTCAACATGTCCCCCCCCACAGACCCTGTAACAGTCGCTGTCCATCAGTGAGTAGTATGATGCTATATGATCTCTACTAGTCTTCTCTGTGTTGTACAGTACTCCCCATGCACACCCGACAACACTCATTATACATGCTAATCCTAATGCCCCCATTCTTTCTCCCCACACTTATCCCTCCCTTCAGACCCACCCTGCGCAGTCCTTTTCCCTTTGGTAACTTTTAGTCAGCTCTCGGGTTCTGTGAGTCTGCTGCTGCTTTTTTCCTTCAGTTTTCCTTTGTTGTTATATTCCACACATGAGTGAAATCAGTTGGTACTTGTCTTTCTCCGCCTGGCCTATTTCTCTGAACATACTACCGTCTACCTCCATTCACGTCATTGCAAATGGTAGTAGTTGATTTCTTCATAATTCTGCTTACTGCACTTTTAAACTGGATTTCATTCTTCCTTTTTGTTCGTAGTTTAGCTATGTTATTCACCATTCAACTCCTGATTATGAACCATAGCTTTGTGTCAGTCGATATGTATCTGTATTTATCTATCTAACTGTCTGACTGTCTAACTATGTATCTATGTGTATATGTATATATCTATCTATCTATCTTCCTATCATCTATCTATGATGTCTATCATCTATCAATCTATGTACCTGTCTATCTATCTTACATCTGTCGTCTGTCTATCTATCTATAAATCAATCATCTTTTTTTCTGCATATCTGTCCTTGTGTACAGAAAAGTTAACCGTATATCCTCCATCACTTTCCTACACTATGCTTCCAAAAATCCTGCAAAGTATCTAGGCTGTAGAGAGAGCAATGGGTTCACCGAGACACTTGCAGGTCGAGTCGGCCGCGTGTACCTACAAAACCAGGAAATGGTTGTGCTGGGACTTGAACCGTGTCTCTATCCTCTGTCCTCTTTCATCTCCTTCTAACTTGCTGTCTGTATTTAGCCACATTCATTGACTAAGTGCTCCCTGAAGACCACAAGTATCATTCCTCTGGGCCTGTTGTCGACTGAAAGTAAACTTGTTGCTTTGCTCACCAACATGTTTGAGGGACATCAGCGTGATCACCGCCGATAGGACGGAGGGTCAAATGAAAAGGAACACCAATTTCTAGACAGGAGCAGTTGGGAGCAAATTGTTTGTTGTTGAGAGACGTGTTTGGTTCAGTGTTCAAATTTCCCTCTTTATGTGGTGATTACTTCTTTACAATCGTGAACATCATAAAACCTATGATTTCAAAAGTCCAGATGCATATTAATACAGCAATTCATTTGCTGATGTGAGAAAAAATGAGAAGGACATTGCAGTACCACTAAATCTATACCTGGTCACTGCTGAAACCAAACAAAAAGAATTCATGGTGGCTAGGTAGGACTATTTTCTAGTGACTGTCTCTGGGGATTCAAACAGAATCCATTTGTTTCTTTGTTTCTCAGATTCACTTGTATAGGGTACCTGTCCGCGCCCCTTCAGCTTGTAGTTTGTCTGTGTCCTTGGATCTCAAGTGAGTCTCCAGTAAGGGAGCACATAGGTGATCTTGAGTTTTCATCAGTACTTCTAACCCTGTGTCTTTTGATTGGAGCAGACAAAGCCTGTACTTTTATTCTGATATTTGAGAGCTATGCTCTTACTGCACTTTGAAATTTTTTTTTGTTCTCATTAATATACAATTACATGCAGAACAATATGTTTACTAGTCTACCTCCTTCACCAAGTCCTTGAAAAAATCCCAGTTACAGTCTTTGTCCGTTAGCGTGTAGTAAGATGCTGTAGAATCACCACTTGTCTTCTCTGTGTTGTATAGCCCTCCCCATGACACTACACCCTACACATTGTTCATGCAAATCCTAATGCCCCTATTCTTTTTCCCCGCCCTTATCACTCCCTTCCCACAAACCCTACCAAGTCCATTTCTCTTTGGTAACGGTTAGTACTCTCTCGGGTACTCTGTGTCTGCTGCTGTTTTTTCCTTCAGTTTTTTTTGTTGTCGTACTCCACACATGAGTGAAATCATTTGGTACATTTATTTCTCCGAATGGCCTAATTGACTGAGCATAATACCCCCTAGCTCCATCCACGTTATTGCAAATGATAGGATTTGTTTTCTTCTTTTGGCTGCTCACTGCACTTTTTAAACTGGATTTCATTCTTCTTTTTTGTTTGTACTATCGCTATGTGCTTTCTCCATTGCTCTCCTCGTTATGAGCAGTAGCTTTGTGTTAATCGATATGTACCTATATCTATCTATCTATCTATCTGTCTATCTATTTATCAATCAATCAATCATCTTTTTGTCTGCCCATCTGTCCTTGAGTACAGAAGAGTTAACCATATACCCTATATCACTTTCCTACATTATGCTTCCAAAAATCCTGCTAGGTAACTATTCTGTAGGGAGAGCACTGGGTTCACCGAGACACTTTCAGGTTGTTTCGGCCGCGTGTACTACAAAACCAATAAATGGTTGTGCAGGAAGATATACCCGTGTCTCTATCCTCTGTCCTCTTTCATCTCCTTCTAACTTGCTGTCTGTATTTAGCCACATTCATTGACTAAATGCTCCCTGAAGACCACAAGTATCCTTCCTCTGTGCCTGTTGTCGACAGAAAAGTGTACTTGGTTCTT
Source organism: Manis pentadactyla (assembly GCF_030020395.1). NCBI lineage: Eukaryota > Metazoa > Chordata > Mammalia > Pholidota > Manidae > Manis > Manis pentadactyla. The sequence goes on along the minus strand of NC_080038.1, from coordinate 162,327,620 downwards.
TGCACAACGCCATGTTTGAGGGACATCGGCGTGATCACTGCTGACAGCTGGAGGGACAAATATAAAGGAACACCTATTTCTGGACAGGAGCAGTTGGGAACAAAGAGTGTGTTGTGGAATGAAGTGTTTATTTGAGGGTCCAATCTTCCCTCTTTATGTGGTTATTACTTCTTTACATTCCTGAACATCATAAAACGCAATGATTTTAAAAGCCCAGACGCATATTATTACTGCAAATCATTTGTTGAGGTGAGAGGAAATGAGAAGGAAGTTGCTGCCCCACTGAATCTATGCCTGAGCACTGCTGAAACCAAACAAAAAGTATTCACGGTGGCTAGATAGGGCTGTTTTTTACTGACTCTCTCTGGGGACTCAAACAGAATCCGTTTGTTTGTTTGTTTCTCAGTTTCACATGTATAGGGTACCTGTCCCCGCCCTTCAACTTGTAGTTTCTCTGTTTCCTTGGATCTCAAGTGAGTCTCCAGTAAGGGAGCACGTATGTGGTCTTGAGTTTTCATCAGTACTTCTAAACCTGTGTCTTTTGATTGGAGCACTCAAAGCCTGTACTTTCATTCTGATATTTGAGAGCTGTGCTCTTACTGCACTTTGAAATTTTTTGTTCTCATTAATATAAAATCACATGCCGAACATTATGTTTTCCAGTCTACCCCCTTCACCATGTCCCCCCCAAATCCTAGTTACAGTCGCTGTCCATCAGCATGTAATATGATGCTGTAGAATCACTACATGTCTTCTCTATGTAGTACAGCCCTACCCATGACCCCCCACCCTACACATTATACATGCTTATCCTAATGCCCCCATTCTTTTTCCCTGCCCTTATTACTCCCTTCCCACAAACCCTACAAAGTCCCTTTCTCTTTGGTAACTGTTAGTCCACTCTCAGGTTCTGTGAGTCTGCTGCTGTCTTTTCCTTCAGTTTTTCTTTCTTATCATACTCCACACATGAGTGAAATCATTTGGTACATGTATTTCTAAGCCTGGCCTATTTGGATGAGCATAATACCCTCTAGCTCCATTCACGTTATTTCAAATGATGGTATTTGTTTTCTTCTTATGGCTGCTTACTACACTTTTTAAACTGGAGTTCATTCTTATTTTTCTTTGTAGTATCGCTATGTGCTTTCACCATTGCTCTCCTGGTTATGAGCAGAAGCTTTGTGTTAATCGTTATGTACCTATATCTATCTATCTGTCTGTCTATCTATTTATCAATCAATCAATCTATCAGCTTTTTGTCTGCCCATATGTCCTTGTGTACAGAACAGTTAAACACATAGCCTATGTCACTCTCCTACTTTATGCTTCCCAAAATCCTGCAATGTAACTAATATTTAGGGAGAGCACTGGGTTCACCGAGACACTTGCAGGTCGAGTCGGCCGCGTGTACCTACAAAACCAGGAAATTGTTGTGCCGGGACTTGAACTGTGTCTCTATCCTCTGTCCTCTTTCATCTCCTTCTAACTTGCTGTCTGTATTTAGCCACATTCATTGACTAAGTGCTCCCTGAAGACCACAAGTATCATTCCTCTGGGCCTTTTGTCAACAGAAAAGTAAACATGTTGCTTTGCTCACCACCATGTTTGAGGGGCATCAGCGTGATCACCACCGATAGGACGGAGGGTCAAATAAAAAGGAACACCAGTTTCTAGACAGGAGCAGTTGGGAGCTAAGAGTGCATTGTGGAGTGACATGTTTATTTGAGTGTCCAAACTTCCCTATTTAGGTGGTTATTAGATCTTCACATTCGTGAAAATCATAAAACCCACTGATTTCAAAGAGCCAGATGCTTATTATTACAGCAACTCAGTTGTTGAGGTGAGAGGAAATGAGAAGTATGTTGCTGCACCACTAAATCTATGGCTGGGAACTGCTGAAACCAAACAAAAAGAATTCACCCTTTACAGATAGGGCTATTTTCTGCTGACTGTCTCTGGGTACTCAAACAGAATCCATTTGATTGATTATTTGTTTTTCAGTTTCACTCGTGTAGGGTACTTGTCCAAACACCTTTGGCTTGTAGTTTGTCTGTGTCCTTGGATCTCAAGTGAGTCTCCTATATGTAAGCACGTATGGGTCTTGAGTTTTCATACCTTCTTTCAACCCTGTGTCTTTTGTTTGCAGCACTCAGTGCCTGACCTTTCTTTCTGATGATTCAGAGCTGTGCACTTATTGCACTTAAAGAATTTTTTTTATCATTAATTTACAATCACGTGAAGAACATTATGTTTACTTTGCTCGCCCCTTCACCAAGTCCCCCCGAGAAACCTATTCAGTCGCTGTCGATCAGCGTAGTTGGATGCTGTAGACAACTTCAACATGTCCCCCCCCACAGACCCTGTAACAGTCGCTGTCCATCAGTGAGTAGTATGATGCTATATGATCTCTACTAGTCTTCTCTGTGTTGTACAGTACTCCCCATGCACACCCGACAACACTCATTATACATGCTAATCCTAATGCCCCCATTCTTTCTCCCCACACTTATCCCTCCCTTCAGACCCACCCTGCGCAGTCCTTTTCCCTTTGGTAACTTTTAGTCAGCTCTTGGGTTCTGTGAGTCTGCTGCTGCTTTTTTCCTTCAGTTTTCCTTTGTTGTTATATTCCACACATGAGTGAAATCAGTTGGTACTTGTCTTTCTCCGCCTGGCCTATTTCTCTGAACATACTACCGTCTACCTCCATTCACGTCATTGCAAATGGTAGTAGTTGATTTCTTCATAATTCTGCTTACTGCACTTTTAAACTGGATTTCATTCTTCCTTTTTGTTCGTAGTTTAGCTATGTTATTCACCATTCAACTCCTGATTATGAACCATAGCTTTGTGTCAGTCGATATGTATCTGTATTTATCTATCTAACTGTCTGACTGTCTAACTATGTATCTATGTGTATATGTATATATCTATCTATCTATCTTCCTATCATCTATCTATGATGTCTATCATCTATCAATCTATGTACCTGTCTATCTATCTTACATCTGACGTCTGTCTATCTATCTATAAATCAATCATCTTTTTTTCTGCATATCTGTCCTTGTGTACAGAAAAGTTAACCGTATATCCTCCATCACTTTCCTACACTATGCTTCCAAAAATCCTGCAAAGTATCTAGGCTGTAGAGAGAGCAATGGGTTCACCGAGACACTTGCAGGTCGAGTCGGCCGCGTGTACCTACAAAACCAGGAAATGGTTGTGCTGGGACTTGAACCGTGTCTCTATCCTCTGTCCTCTTTCATCTCCTTCTAACTTGCTGTCTGTATTTAGCCACATTCATTGACTAAGTGCTCCCTGAAGACCACAAGTATCATTCCTCTGGGCCTGTTGTCGACTGAAAGTAAACTTGTTGCTTTGCTCACCAACATGTTTGAGGGACATCAGCGTGATCACCGCCGATAGGACGGAGGGTCAAATGAAAAGGAACACCAATTTCTAGACAGGAGCAGTTGGGAGCAAATTGTTTGTTGTTGAGAGACGTGTTTGGTTCAGTGTTCAAATTTCCCTCTTTATGTGGTGATTACTTCTTTACAATCGTGAACATCATAAAACCTATGATTTCAAAAGTCCAGATGCATATTAATACAGCAATTCATTTGCTGATGTGAGAAAAAATGAGAAGGACATTGCAGTACCACTAAATCTATACCTGGTCACTGCTGAAACCAAACAAAAAGAATTCATGGTGGCTAGGTAGGACTATTTTCTAGTGACTGTCTCTGGGGATTCAAACAGAATCCATTTGTTTCTTTGTTTCTCAGATTCACTTGTATAGGGTACCTGTCCGCGCCCCTTCAGCTTGTAGTTTGTCTGTGTCCTTGGATCTCAAGTGAGTCTCCAGTAAGGGAGCACATAGGTGATCTTGAGTTTTCATCAGTACTTCTAACCCTGTGTCTTTTGATTGGAGCAGACAAAGCCTGTACTTTTATTCTGATATTTGAGAGCTATGCTCTTACTGCACTTTGAAATTTTTTTTTGTTCTCATTAATATACAATTACATGCAGAACAATATGTTTACTAGTCTACCTCCTTCACCAAGTCCTTGAAAAAATCCCAGTTACAGTCTTTGTCCGTTAGCGTGTAGTAAGATGCTGTAGAATCACCACTTGTCTTCTCTGTGTTGTATAGCCCTCCCCATGACACTACACCCTACACATTGTTCATGCAAATCCTAATGCCCCTATTCTTTTTCCCCGCCCTTATCACTCCCTTCCCACAAACCCTACCAAGTCCATTTCTCTTTGGTAACGGTTAGTACTCTCTCGGGTACTCTGTGTCTGCTGCTGTTTTTTCCTTCAGTTTTTTTTGTTGTCGTACTCCACACATGAGTGAAATCATTTGGTACATTTATTTCTCCGAATGGCCTAATTGACTGAGCATAATACCCCCTAGCTCCATCCACGTTATTGCAAATGATAGGATTTGTTTTCTTCTTTTGGCTGCTCACTGCACTTTTTAAACTGGATTTCATTCTTCTTTTTTGTTTGTACTATCGCTATGTGCTTTCTCCATTGCTCTCCTCGTTATGAGCAGTAGCTTTGTGTTAATCGATATGTACCTATATCTATCTATCTATCTATCTGTCTATCTATTTATCAATCAATCAATCATCTTTTTGTCTGCCCATCTGTCCTTGAGTACAGAAGAGTTAACCATATACCCTATATCACTTTCCTACATTATGCTTCCAAAAATCCTGCTAGGTAACTATTCTGTAGGGAGAGCACTGGGTTCACCGAGACACTTTCAGGTTGTTTCGGCCGCGTGTACTACAAAACCAATAAATGGTTGTGCAGGAAGATATACCCGTGTCTCTATCCTCTGTCCTCTTTCATCTCCTTCTAACTTGCTGTCTGTATTTAGCCACATTCATTGACTAAATGCTCCCTGAAGACCACAAGTATCCTTCCTCTGTGCCTGTTGTCGACAGAAAAGTGTACTTGGTTCTTTGCACAACGCCATGTTTGAGGGACATCGGCGTGATCACTGCTGACAGCTGGAGGGACAAATATAAAGGAACACCTATTTCTGGACAGGAGCAGTTGGGAACAAAGAGTGTGTTGTGGAATGAAGTGTTTATTTGAGGGTCCAATCTTCCCTCTTTATGTGGTTATTACTTCTTTACATTCCTGAACATCATAAAACGCAATGATTTTAAAAGCCCAGACGCATATTATTACTGCAAATCATTTGTTGAGGTGAGAGGAAATGAGAAGGAAGTTGCTGCCCCACTGAATCTATGCCTGAGCACTGCTGAAACCAAACAAAAAGTATTCACGGTGGCTAGATAGGGCTGTTTTTTACTGACTCTCTCTGGGGACTCAAACAGAATCCGTTTGTTTGTTTGTTTCTCAGTTTCACATGTATAGGGTACCTGTCCCCGCCCTTCAACTTGTAGTTTCTCTGTTTCCTTGGATCTCAAGTGAGTCTCCAGTAAGGGAGCACGTATGTGGTCTTGAGTTTTCATCAGTACTTCTAAACCTGTGTCTTTTGATTGGAGCACTCAAAGCCTGTACTTTCATTCTGATATTTGAGAGCTGTGCTCTTACTGCACTTTGAAATTTTTTGTTCTCATTAATATAAAATCACATGCCGAACATTATGTTTTCCAGTCTACCCCCTTCACCATGTCCCCCCCAAATCCTAGTTACAGTCGCTGTCCATCAGCATGTAATATGATGCTGTAGAATCACTACATGTCTTCTCTATGTAGTACAGCCCTACCCATGACCCCCCACCCTACACATTATACATGCTTATCCTAATGCCCCCATTCTTTTTCCCTGCCCTTATTACTCCCTTCCCACAAACCCTACAAAGTCCCTTTCTCTTTGGTAACTGTTAGTCCACTCTCAGGTTCTGTGAGTCTGCTGCTGTCTTTTCCTTCAGTTTTTCTTTCTTATCATACTCCACACATGAGTGAAATCATTTGGTACATGTATTTCTAAGCCTGGCCTATTTGGATGAGCATAATACCCTCTAGCTCCATTCACGTTATTTCAAATGATGGTATTTGTTTTCTTCTTATGGCTGCTTACTACACTTTTTAAACTGGAGTTCATTCTTATTTTTCTTTGTAGTATCGCTATGTGCTTTCACCATTGCTCTCCTGGTTATGAGCAGAAGCTTTGTGTTAATCGTTATGTACCTATATCTATCTATCTGTCTGTCTATCTATTTATCAATCAATCAATCTATCAGCTTTTTGTCTGCCCATATGTCCTTGTGTACAGAACAGTTAAACACATAGCCTATGTCACTCTCCTACTTTATGCTTCCCAAAATCCTGCAATGTAACTAATATTTAGGGAGAGCACTGGGTTCACCGAGACACTTGCAGGTCGAGTCGGCCGCGTGTACCTACAAAACCAGGAAATTGTTGTGCCGGGACTTGAACTGTGTCTCTATCCTCTGTCCTCTTTCATCTCCTTCTAACTTGCTGTCTGTATTTAGCCACATTCATTGACTAAGTGCTCCCTGAAGACCACAAGTATCATTCCTCTGGGCCTTTTGTCAACAGAAAAGTAAACATGTTGCTTTGCTCACCACCATGTTTGAGGGGCATCAGCGTGATCACCACCGATAGGACGGAGGGTCAAATAAAAAGGAACACCAGTTTCTAGACAGGAGCAGTTGGGAGCTAAGAGTGCATTGTGGAGTGACATGTTTATTTGAGTGTCCAAACTTCCCTATTTAGGTGGTTATTAGATCTTCACATTCGTGAAAATCATAAAACCCACTGATTTCAAAGAGCCAGATGCTTATTATTACAGCAACTCAGTTGTTGAGGTGAGAGGAAATGAGAAGTATGTTGCTGCACCACTAAATCTATGGCTGGGAACTGCTGAAACCAAACAAAAAGAATTCACCCTTTACAGATAGGGCTATTTTCTGCTGACTGTCTCTGGGTACTCAAACAGAATCCATTTGATTGATTATTTGTTTTTCAGTTTCACTCGTGTAGGGTACTTGTCCAAACACCTTTGGCTTGTAGTTTGTCTGTGTCCTTGGATCTCAAGTGAGTCTCCTATATGTAAGCACGTATGGGTCTTGAGTTTTCATACCTTCTTTCAACCCTGTGTCTTTTGTTTGCAGCACTCAGTGCCTGACCTTTCTTTCTGATGATTCAGAGCTGTGCACTTATTGCACTTAAAGAATTTTTTTTATCATTAATTTACAATCACGTGAAGAACATTATGTTTACTTTGCTCGCCCCTTCACCAAGTCCCCCCGAGAAACCTATTCAGTCGCTGTCGATCAGCGTAGTTGGATGCTGTAGACAACTTCAACATGTCCCCCCCCACAGACCCTGTAACAGTCGCTGTCCATCAGTGAGTAGTATGATGCTATATGATCTCTACTAGTCTTCTCTGTGTTGTACAGTACTCCCCATGCACACCCGACAACACTCATTATACATGCTAATCCTAATGCCCCCATTCTTTCTCCCCACACTTATCCCTCCCTTCAGACCCACCCTGCGCAGTCCTTTTCCCTTTGGTAACTTTTAGTCAGCTCTTGGGTTCTGTGAGTCTGCTGCTGCTTTTTTCCTTCAGTTTTCCTTTGTTGTTATATTCCACACATGAGTGAAATCAGTTGGTACTTGTCTTTCTCCGCCTGGCCTATTTCTCTGAACATACTACCGTCTACCTCCATTCACGTCATTGCAAATGGTAGTAGTTGATTTCTTCATAATTCTGCTTACTGCACTTTTAAACTGGATTTCATTCTTCCTTTTTGTTCGTAGTTTAGCTATGTTATTCACCATTCAACTCCTGATTATGAACCATAGCTTTGTGTCAGTCGATATGTATCTGTATTTATCTATCTAACTGTCTGACTGTCTAACTATGTATCTATGTGTATATGTATATATCTATCTATCTATCTTCCTATCATCTATCTATGATGTCTATCATCTATCAATCTATGTACCTGTCTATCTATCTTACATCTGACGTCTGTCTATCTATCTATAAATCAATCATCTTTTTTTCTGCATATCTGTCCTTGTGTACAGAAAAGTTAACCGTATATCCTCCATCACTTTCCTACACTATGCTTCCAAAAATCCTGCAAAGTATCTAGGCTGTAGAGAGAGCAATGGGTTCACCGAGACACTTGCAGGTCGAGTCGGCCGCGTGTACCTACAAAACCAGGAAATGGTTGTGCTGGGACTTGAACCGTGTCTCTATCCTCTGTCCTCTTTCATCTCCTTCTAACTTGCTGTCTGTATTTAGCCACATTCATTGACTAAGTGCTCCCTGAAGACCACAAGTATCATTCCTCTGGGCCTGTTGTCGACTGAAAGTAAACTTGTTGCTTTGCTCACCAACATGTTTGAGGGACATCAGCGTGATCACCGCCGATAGGACGGAGGGTCAAATGAAAAGGAACACCAATTTCTAGACAGGAGCAGTTGGGAGCAAATTGTTTGTTGTTGAGAGACGTGTTTGGTTCAGTGTTCAAATTTCCCTCTTTATGTGGTGATTACTTCTTTACAATCGTGAACATCATAAAACCTATGATTTCAAAAGTCCAGATGCATATTAATACAGCAATTCATTTGCTGATGTGAGAAAAAATGAGAAGGACATTGCAGTACCACTAAATCTATACCTGGTCACTGCTGAAACCAAACAAAAAGAATTCATGGTGGCTAGGTAGGACTATTTTCTAGTGACTGTCTCTGGGGATTCAAACAGAATCCATTTGTTTCTTTGTTTCTCAGATTCACTTGTATAGGGTACCTGTCCGCGCCCCTTCAGCTTGTAGTTTGTCTGTGTCCTTGGATCTCAAGTGAGTCTCCAGTAAGGGAGCACATAGGTGATCTTGAGTTTTCATCAGTACTTCTAACCCTGTGTCTTTTGATTGGAGCAGACAAAGCCTGTACTTTTATTCTGATATTTGAGAGCTATGCTCTTACTGCACTTTGAAATTTTTTTTTGTTCTCATTAATATACAATTACATGCAGAACAATATGTTTACTAGTCTACCTCCTTCACCAAGTCCTTGAAAAAATCCCAGTTACAGTCTTTGTCCGTTAGCGTGTAGTAAGATGCTGTAGAATCACCACTTGTCTTCTCTGTGTTGTATAGCCCTCCCCATGACACTACACCCTACACATTGTTCATGCAAATCCTAATGCCCCTATTCTTTTTCCCCGCCCTTATCACTCCCTTCCCACAAACCCTACCAAGTCCATTTCTCTTTGGTAACGGTTAGTACTCTCTCGGGTACTCTGTGTCTGCTGCTGTTTTTTCCTTCAGTTTTTTTTGTTGTCGTACTCCACACATGAGTGAAATCATTTGGTACATTTATTTCTCCGAATGGCCTAATTGACTGAGCATAATACCCCCTAGCTCCATCCACGTTATTGCAAATGATAGGATTTGTTTTCTTCTTTTGGCTGCTCACTGCACTTTTTAAACTGGATTTCATTCTTCTTTTTTGTTTGTACTATCGCTATGTGCTTTCTCCATTGCTCTCCTCGTTATGAGCAGTAGCTTTGTGTTAATCGATATGTACCTATATCTATCTATCTATCTATCTGTCTATCTATTTATCAATCAATCAATCATCTTTTTGTCTGCCCATCTGTCCTTGAGTACAGAAGAGTTAACCATATACCCTATATCACTTTCCTACATTATGCTTCCAAAAATCCTGCTAGGTAACTATTCTGTAGGGAGAGCACTGGGTTCACCGAGACACTTTCAGGTTGTTTCGGCCGCGTGTACTACAAAACCAATAAATGGTTGTGCAGGAAGATATACCCGTGTCTCTATCCTCTGTCCTCTTTCATCTCCTTCTAACTTGCTGTCTGTATTTAGCCACATTCATTGACTAAATGCTCCCTGAAGACCACAAGTATCCTTCCTCTGTGCCTGTTGTCGACAGAAAAGTGTACTTGGTTCTTTGCACAACGCCATGTTTGAGGGACATCGGCGTGATCACTGCTGATAGCTGGAGGGACAAATATAAAGGAACACCTATTTCTGGACAGGAGCAGTTGGGAACAAAGAGTGTGTTGTGGAATGAAGTGTTTATTTGAGGGTCCAATCTTCCCTCTTTATGTGGTTATTACTTCTTTACATTCCTGAACATCATAAAACGCAATGATTTTAAAAGCCCAGACGCATATTATTACTGCAAATCATTTGTTGAGGTGAGAGGAAATGAGAAGGAAGTTGCTGCCCCACTGAATCTATGCCTGAGCACTGCTGAAACCAAACAAAAAGTATTCACGGTGGCTAGATAGGGCTGTTTTTTACTGACTCTCTCTGGGGACTCAAACAGAATCCGTTTGTTTGTTTGTTTCTCAGTTTCACATGTATAGGGTACCTGTCCCCGCCCTTCAACTTGTAGTTTCTCTGTTTCCTTGGATCTCAAGTGAGTCTCCAGTAAGGGAGCACGTATGTGGTCTTGAGTTTTCATCAGTACTTCTAAACCTGTGTCTTTTGATTGGAGCACTCAAAGCCTGTACTTTCATTCTGATATTTGAGAGCTGTGCTCTTACTGCACTTTGAAATTTTTTGTTCTCATTAATATAAAATCACATGCCGAACATTATGTTTTCCAGTCTACCCCCTTCACCATGTCCCCCCCAAATCCTAGTTACAGTCGCTGTCCATCAGCATGTAATATGATGCTGTAGAATCACTACATGTCTTCTCTATGTAGTACAGCCCTACCCATGACCCCCCACCCTACACATTATACATGCTTATCCTAATGCCCCCATTCTTTTTCCCTGCCCTTATTACTCCCTTCCCACAAACCCTACAAAGTCCCTTTCTCTTTGGTAACTGTTAGTCCACTCTCAGGTTCTGTGAGTCTGCTGCTGTCTTTTCCTTCAGTTTTTCTTTCTTATCATACTCCACACATGAGTGAAATCATTTGGTACATGTATTTCTAAGCCTGGCCTATTTGGATGAGCATAATACCCTCTAGCTCCATTCACGTTATTTCAAATGATGGTATTTGTTTTCTTCTTATGGCTGCTTACTACACTTTTTAAACTGGAGTTCATTCTTATTTTTCTTTGTAGTATCGCTATGTGCTTTCACCATTGCTCTCCTGGTTATGAGCAGAAGCTTTGTGTTAATCGTTATGTACCTATATCTATCTATCTGTCTGTCTATCTATTTATCAATCAATCAATCTATCAGCTTTATGTCTGCCCATCTGTCCTTGTGTACAGAACAGTTAAACACATAGCCTATGTCACTCTCCTACTTTATGCTTCCCAAAATCCTGCAATGTAACTAATATTTAGGGAGAGCACTGGGTTCACCGAGACACTTGCAGGTCGAGTCGGCCGCGTGTACCTACAAAACCAGGAAATTGTTGTGCCGGGACTTGAACTGTGTCTCTATCCTCTGTCCTCTTTCATCTCCTTCTAACTTGCTGTCTGTATTTAGCCACATTCATTGACTAAGTGCTCCCTGAAGACCACAAGTATCATTCCTCTGGGCCTTTTGTCAACAGAAAAGTAAACATGTTGCTTTGCTCACCACCATGTTTGAGGGGCATCAGCGTGATCACCACCGATAGGACGGAGGGTCAAATAAAAAGGAACACCAGTTTCTAGACAGGAGCAGTTGGGAGCTAAGAGTGCATTGTGGAGTGACATGTTTATTTGAGTGTCCAAACTTCCCTATTTAGGTGGTTATTAGATCTTCACATTCGTGAAAATCATAAAACCCACTGATTTCAAAGAGCCAGATGCTTATTATTACAGCAACTCAGTTGTTGAGGTGAGAGGAAATGAGAAGTATGTTGCTGCACCACTAAATCTATGGCTGGGAACTGCTGAAACCAAACAAAAAGAATTCACCCTTTACAGATAGGGCTATTTTCTGCTGACTGTCTCTGGGTACTCAAACAGAATCCATTTGATTGATTATTTGTTTTTCAGTTTCACTCGTGTAGGGTACTTGTCCAAACACCTTTGGCTTGTAGTTTGTCTGTGTCCTTGGATCTCAAGTGAGTCTCCTATATGTAAGCACGTATGGGTCTTGAGTTTTCATACCTTCTTTCAACCCTGTGTCTTTTGTTTGCAGCACTCAGTGCCTGACCTTTCTTTCTGATGATTCAGAGCTGTGCACTTATTGCACTTAAAGAATTTTTTTTATCATTAATTTACAATCACGTGAAGAACATTATGTTTACTTTGCTCGCCCCTTCACCAAGTCCCCCCGAGAAACCTATTCAGTCGCTGTCGATCAGCGTAGTTGGATGCTGTAGACAACTTCAACATGTCCCCCCCCACAGACCCTGTAACAGTCGCTGTCCATCAGTGAGTAGTATGATGCTATATGATCTCTACTAGTCTTCTCTGTGTTGTACAGTACTCCCCATGCACACCCGACAACACTCATTATACATGCTAATCCTAATGCCCCCATTCTTTCTCCCCACACTTATCCCTCCCTTCAGACCCACCCTGCGCAGTCCTTTTCCCTTTGGTAACTTTTAGTCAGCTCTCGGGTTCTGTGAGTCTGCTGCTGCTTTTTTCCTTCAGTTTTCCTTTGTTGTTATATTCCACACATGAGTGAAATCAGTTGGTACTTGTCTTTCTCCGCCTGGCCTATTTCTCTGAACATACTACCGTCTACCTCCATTCACGTCATTGCAAATGGTAGTAGTTGATTTCTTCATAATTCTGCTTACTGCACTTTTAAACTGGATTTCATTCTTCCTTTTTGTTCGTAGTTTAGCTATGTTATTCACCATTCAACTCCTGATTATGAACCATAGCTTTGTGTCAGTCGATATGTATCTGTATTTATCTATCTAACTGTCTGACTGTCTAACTATGTATCTATGTGTATATGTATATATCTATCTATCTATCTTCCTATCATCTATCTATGATGTCTATCATCTATCAATCTATGTACCTGTCTATCTATCTTACATCTGTCGTCTGTCTATCTATCTATAAATCAATCATCTTTTTTTCTGCATATCTGTCCTTGTGTACAGAAAAGTTAACCGTATATCCTCCATCACTTTCCTACACTATGCTTCCAAAAATCCTGCAAAGTATCTAGGCTGTAGAGAGAGCAATGGGTTCACCGAGACACTTGCAGGTCGAGTCGGCTGCGTGTACCTACAAAACCAGGAAATGGTTGTGCTGGGACTTGAACCGTGTCTCTATCCTCTGTCCTCTTTCATCTCCTTCTCACTTGCTGTCTGTATTTAGCCACATTCATTGACTAAGTGCTCCCTGAAGACCACAAGTATCATTCCTCTGGGCCTGTTGTCGACTGAAAGTAAACTTGTTGCTTTGCTCACCAACATGTTTGAGGGACATCAGCGTGATCACCGCCGATAGGACGGAGGGTCAAATGAAAAGGAACACCAATTTCTAGACAGGAGCAGTTGGGAGCAAATTGTTTGTTGTTGAGAGACGTGTTTGGTTCAGTGTTCAAATTTCCCTCTTTATGTGGTGATTACTTCTTTACAATCGTGAACATCATAAAACCTATGATTTCAAAAGTCCAGATGCATATTAATACAGCAATTCATTTGCTGATGTGAGAAAAAATGAGAAGGACATTGCAGTACCACTAAATCTATACCTGGTCACTGCTGAAACCAAACAAAAAGAATTCATGGTGGCTAGGTAGGACTATTTTCTAGTGACTGTCTCTGGGGATTCAAACAGAATCCATTTGTTTCTTTGTTTCTCAGATTCACTTGTATAGGGTACCTGTCCGCGCCCCTTCAGCTTGTAGTTTGTCTGTGTCCTTGGATCTCAAGTGAGTCTCCAGTAAGGGAGCACATAGGTGATCTTGAGTTTTCATCAGTACTTCTAACCCTGTGTCTTTTGATTGGAGCAGACAAAGCCTGTACTTTTATTCTGATATTTGAGAGCTATGCTCTTACTGCACTTTGAAATTTTTTTTTGTTCTCATTAATATACAATTACATGCAGAACAATATGTTTACTAGTCTACCTCCTTCACCAAGTCCTTGAAAAAATCCCAGTTACAGTCTTTGTCCGTTAGCGTGTAGTAAGATGCTGTAGAATCACCACTTGTCTTCTCTGTGTTGTATAGCCCTCCCCATGACACTACACCCTACACATTGTTCATGCAAATCCTAATGCCCCTATTCTTTTTCCCCGCCCTTATCACTCCCTTCCCACAAACCCTACCAAGTCCATTTCTCTTTGGTAACGGTTAGTACTCTCTCGGGTACTCTGTGTCTGCTGCTGTTTTTTCCTTCAGTTTTTTTTGTTGTCGTACTCCACACATGAGTGAAATCATTTGGTACATTTATTTCTCCGAATGGCCTAATTGACTGAGCATAATACCCCCTAGCTCCATCCACGTTATTGCAAATGATAGGATTTGTTTTCTTCTTTTGGCTGCTCACTGCACTTTTTAAACTGGATTTCATTCTTCTTTTTTGTTTGTACTATCGCTATGTGCTTTCTCCATTGCTCTCCTCGTTATGAGCAGTAGCTTTGTGTTAATCGATATGTACCTATATCTATCTATCTATCTATCTGTCTATCTATTTATCAATCAATCAATCATCTTTTTGTCTGCCCATCTGTCCTTGAGTACAGAAGAGTTAACCATATACCCTATATCACTTTCCTACATTATGCTTCCAAAAATCCTGCTAGGTAACTATTCTGTAGGGAGAGCACTGGGTTCACCGAGACACTTTCAGGTTGTTTCGGCCGCGTGTACTACAAAACCAATAAATGGTTGTGCAGGAAGATATACCCGTGTCTCTATCTTCTGTCCTCTTTCATCTCCTTCTAAATTGCTCTCTGTATTTAGCCACATTCTTTGACTAAGTGCTCCCTGAAGACCACAAGTATCATTCCTCGGGGCCTGTTGTCAACAGAAAAGTAAACTTGTTGCTTTGATCACCACCATGTTTGAAGGACATCGGCATGATCACTGCGGATAGGACGGAGGGTCAAATAAAAAGGAACACCAATTTCTAGACAGGAGCAGTTGGGAGCTAAGAGTTTATTGTGGAGTGACATGTTTATTTGAGTGTCCAAACTTCCCTCTTTAGGTGGTTATTACTTCACATTCGTGAAGATCATAAAACCCACCGATTTCAAAGGCCCAGATGCTTATTATTACAGGAACTCATTTGTTGAGGTGAGAGAAAACAAGAAGGACGTTGCTGCACCACTAAATCTATGGATGGGATCTGCTGAAAACAAACAAAAAGAATTCACCGTTTCCAGATAGGGCTATTTTCTACTGAATGTCTCTGGGGTCTCCAACAGAATCCATTTGTTTCATTGTTTGTTTTTCAGTTTCACTCGTGTAGGGTACTTGTCCCCACACCTTCAGCTTGCAGTTTGTCTGTGTCCTTGGATCTCAAATGAGTCTCCTGTAAGGAAGCACGTAGGTTTCTTGAGTTTTCATCCGTTCTTTTAACCATGTGTCTTTTGTTTGTAGCACTCAGTGCTTGACCATTAATTCTGATGATTCAGAGCAGTGCACATATTGCATTTAAGTATTCTTTTTATCATTAATCTGCAATCACGTGAAGAACATTATGTTTACTGTGCTCCCCCCTTCACCAAGTCCCCCCGAAAAACCTCTTCAGTCACTGTCGATCAGCGTAGTTGGATGCTGTAGAACCCTTCACCATGTCCCCCACCACAGACCCCGTTACTGTCATTGTACATCAGTGAGTAGTAAGATGCTATATGATCTCAACTAGTCTTCTCTGTGTTGTATAGTACTCCCCATGGACACCCAACCCCACGCATTATACATGCTAATCCTAATGCCCCATTCTTTCTCCCCACACTTATCCCTCCCTTCAGACCCACCCTGCCCAGTCCTTTTCCCTTTCGTAACTTTTAGTCAACTCTCGGGTTCTGTGAGTCTGCTGCTGTTTTTTACCTTCAGTTTTTCTTTGTTGTTATACTCCACACATGAGTGAAATCACTTGGTACTTGCCTTTCTCCGCCTGGCCTATTTCTCTGAACATACTACCGTTTAGCTCCATCCACGTCATTGCAAACGGTAGTATTTGTTTTCTCCTTAAGGCTGCTTACTGCACTCATTAAACGGATTTCATTCTTACTTTTTGTTCGTAGTTTAGCTATGTTATTCAAAATTCAACTCCTGGTTATGAAAGATATCTTTGTGTCAATCGATATGTGTCTGTATCTATCTATCTAATGCTCTGTCTGTCCATCTATGTATCTATGTATGTATGTATCTATGTATCTGTCTACCTTTCTTCCTATCATCTATCTATGATGTCTATCATCTGTCAATCTATGTACCTAACTGTCTATCTTTCATCTGTCATCTGTCTAAATATCTATCTATGAATCAATCATCTTTTTGTCTGCACAACAATCCTTCTGTACAGAACAGTTAACAACATAGCCTATGTCTCTTCCCTACATTATGCTTCCAGAAATCTTGCAAGGTAACTAAGCCATAAGGAGAGCACTGTGTTCACCGATACAATTTGAGGTAGAGTCAGCCACGTGTGCTTACAAAACCAGTAAATGGAGGTGAAAAGACTTGAAACCGTATATCTGTTCTCTGTCCTCTTATACTGCCTGCTCGCTTGGTGACTTTATTAAGCCTCATTCAGTGAGAAAGTGATCCCTGAAGACCACAAGTATCCTCCCTCTGGGCCTGTTGTCGAAAGAAAAGTGTACTTGGTTCTTTGCACACCGCCATGTTTGAGGGACATTGGCGTGATCACTGCTGATAGGTGGAGGGACAAATATAAAGGAACACCTATTTCTGGACAGGAGCAGTTGGGAACAAAGAGTGTGTTGTGGAGTGAACTGTTTATTTGAGGGTCCAATCTTACCTCTTTATGTGGTTATTACTTCATTACATTCCTGAACATCATAAAACGCAATGATTTTAAAAGTCCAGACGCATATTATTACAGCAATTCATTTGTTGAGGTTAGAGGAAATGAGAAGGAAGTTGCTGCACCACTAAATCTATGCCTGAGCACTGCTGAAACCAAACAAAAAGTATTCACGATGGCTAGATAGGGCTATTTTTTACTGACTCTCTGGGGACTCAAACAGAATCCATTTCTTTGTTTGTTTCTCAGTTTCACATGTATAGGGTACCTGTCCCCACCCCTTCAGCTTGTAGTTTGTCTGTATCCTTGGATCTCAATTGAGTCTCCAGTAAGGGAGCACGTAGGTGGTCTTGAGTTTTCATCAGTACTTCTAAACCTGTGTCTTTTGATTGGAGCACACAAAGCCTGTACTTTCATTCTGATATTTGAGAGCTGTGCTCTTACTGCACTTTGAAATTTTTTGTTCTCATTAATAGAAAATCACATGCAGAACGTTATGTTTTCCAGTCTACCCCCTTCACTATGTCCCCCCCAAATCCCAGTTACAGTCGCTGTCAATCAGCATGTAATAAGGTGCTGTAGAATCACTACATGTCTTCTCTATGTTGTACAGCACTACCCATGACTCCCCACCCTTCACATTATACATGCTTATCCTAAGGCCCCCATTCTTTTTCCCCGCCCTTATTACTCCCTTCCCACAAACCCTACCCAGTCCCTTTCTCTTTGGTAACTGTTAGTCCACTCTCGGGTTCTGTGAGTCTGCTGCTGTCTTTTCCTTCAGTTTTTCTTTCTTATCATACTCCACACATGAGTGAAATCATTTGGTACATGTATTGCTCCGCCAGGCCTATTTGGCTGAGCATAATACCCTCTAGCTTCATTCACGTTATTGCAAATGATGGTATTTGTTTTCTTCTTATGGCTGCTTACTGCACTTTTTAAACTGGAGTTCATTCTTATTTTTGTTTGTAGTATCGCTATGTGCTTTCACCATTGCTCCCCTGGTTATGAGCAGTAGCTTTGTGTTAATAGTTATGTACCTATATCTATCTATCTGTCTGTCTATCTATTTATCAATCAATCAATCTATCAGCTTTTTGTCTGCCCATCTATCCTTGTGTACAGAACAGTTAAACACATAACCTATGTCACTCTCCTACATTATGCTTCCAAAAATCCTGCAATATAACTAATATTTAGGGAGAGCACTGGGTTCACCGAGACACTTGCAGATCGAGTCGGCCGCGTGTACCTACAAAAGCAGGAAATGGTTGTGCAGGGACTTGAAACCGTGTCTCTACCCACTGTCCTCTTTCATCTCCTTCTCACTTGCTGTCTGTATTTAGCCACATTCATTGAATAAGTGCTCCCTGAAGACCACAAGTATCCTTCCTCTGGGCCTGTTGTCGACAGAAATGTTAACTTGTTGCTTTCCTCACCACCATGTTTGAAGGACATCAGCGTGATCAATGCTGATAGGACGGAGGGTCAAATAAAAAGGAACACCAATTTCTAGACAGGAGCAGTTGGGAGCTAAGAGTGTATTGTGGAGTGACATGTTTATTTGAGTGTCCAAACTTCCCTCTTTAGGTGGTTATTACTTCACATTCGTGAAGATCATAAAACCCACCGATTTCAAAGGCAAAGATGCTTATTATTACAGCAACTCAGTTGCTGAAGTGAGAGAAAATGTGAAGGACATTGCTGCACCACTAAATCTATGTCTGGGCCCTACCGAAAACAAACAAAAAGAATTCACTGTGGCCAGATAGGGCTATTTTGTACTGACTGCCTCTGGGTTCTCAAACACAATCCATTTATTGGATTGTTTGTTTTTCAGTTTCACTCGTCTAGGGTACTTGTCCCCACACCTACAGCTTGTATTTTGTCTGTGTCCTTGGAACTCAAGTGAATCTTCAGTAAGGAAGCACGTAGGGTTTTTGAGTTTTCATCCGTTATTTTAACCCTGTGTCTTTTGTTTGCAGCACTCAGAGCCTGACCGTTTATTCTGATGATTCAGTACTGTGCCCTTATTGCACTTAAAAAAATTTTTTTGTTATCATTAGTCTACAATTACGTGAAGAACCTTATGTTTACTATGCTCCCCCTTCACCAAGTCCCCCCGAAAATCCTCTTCAGTCGCTGTCCATCAGTGAGTAGTAAGATGCTATATAATCTCTAATAGTCTTCTCTGTGTTGTACAGCACTCCCCATGCCTTCCCGACCCCACGCAATATACATGCTAATCCTAATGCCCCCATTCTTTCTCCCCAAACTTATCCCTCACTTCAGAACCTCCCGGCCCAGTCCTTTTCCCTTTGGCAACTTTCAGTCAACTCTCGGGTTCTGTGAGTCTGCTGCTGTTTTTTTCCTTCAGTTTTTCTTTGTTGTTATACTCCACACATGAGTGAAATCATTTGATACTTTTCTTTCGCCGACTGACTATTTCTGTGAACATACTACCATCTAGCTCCATGCACGTCATTGCAAATGGTAGGATTTGTTTTCTTCTTATGGCTGCTTACTGCACTTTGTAAACAGGGTTTCTTTCTTCCTTTTCGTTTGTAGTTTATCTATGTGCTCTCACCATTCATCTCCTGGTTATGAGCAACAGCTGTGTTTCAATCGATATGTATCTGTATCTATTTATTTCTCTGTCTCTCTGTTTATCTATCTATCTTTCTATATAACCTTCTATCTCTCTGTCCTTCTCTCTATATATCTATCCATCTATCTAGCTTCCTATCACCTATCATGTGTATCATCTATCTATCTCTCATCTGTTATCTATCTGTCTGTCTATCTATGAATAAATCATCTTTCTGACTGCCCATCTATCCTTATGTACAGAACAGTTAACAACATCACCTATGTCACTTCCCTACATTATGCTTCCAAAAACATTGCAAGGTCACTAGGCCGCAGGGAGAGCACTGGGCTCACTGAGACAGTTGCAAATCAGGTCAGCCGCGTGTGCTTACAAAACCAGTAAATGGTGGTGCAGGGACTTGAACCCGTATCTCTGTCCTCTGTCCTCTTAAACCTCCTTCTCGCTTGCTAACTGTATTTAACCACACTCATTGACTAAGTCCTCACAGAAGACTGCAAGTACACATCCTCTGGGCCTGTTGAAGACAGAAAATTATACTTGGTGCTTTACTCACCACCATGTTTGAGGGACATTGGCGTGTTCACCACTGATAGGAGGAGGGACAAATAAAAAGGAACACCTATTTTTAGACAGGAGCATTTGGGAGCAAATTGTTTGTTGTGGAGAGACGTGTTTGGTTCATTGTTCAAACTTCCCTCTTTATGTGGTTATTACTTCTTTACACTCGTGAACATCATAAAACCCAGTGATTTCGAAAACCGAGATGCATATTATTACAGCAATTCATTTGCTGATGTGAGAAAAAATGAGAAGGACATTGCAGTATCACAAAATCTATACCTGGTCACTGCTGAAACCAAACAAAAAGAATTCACGGTGGCTAGTTAGGACTAATTTCTAGTGACTATCTCTGGGGACTCAAACAGAATCCATTTGTTTCTTTGTTTCTCAGATTCACTTATATAGGGTACCTGTCCGCGCCCCTTCAGCTTGTACTTTGTCTGTGTCCTTGGATCTCAAGTGAGTCTCCAGTAAGGGAGCACATAGGTGATCTTGAGTTTTCATCAGTACTTCTAAACCTGTTTCTTTTGATTGGAGCTGTCAAAGCCTGTACTTTTACTCTGATATTTGAGAGCTATGCTCCTACTGCACTTTGAAATATTTTTTTGTTCTCATTAATATACAATTACATGCAGAACGATATGTTTAGTAGTCTACCTCCTTCACCAAGTCCTTGCCAAATCCCAGTTACAGTCGCTGTCCGTCAGCGTGTAGTACGATGCTGTAGAATCACCACTTCTCTTCTCTGTGTTGTACATCCCTCCCCATGACACTACACCCTACACATTGTGCATGCAAATCCTAATGCCCCCATTCTTTTTCCCCGCCCTTATCACTCCCTTCCCACAAACCCTACCAAGTCCATTTCTCTTTGGTAACGGTTAGTCCTCTCTTGGGTACTGTGTGTCTACTGCTGTTTTTTCCTTCAGTTTTTCTTTGTTGTCGTACTCCACACATGAGTGAAATCATTTGGTACATTTATTTCTCCGACTGGCCTAATTGACTGAGAATAATACCCTATAGCTCCATCCACGTTATTGCCAATGATAGGATTTGTTTTCTTCTTATGGCTTCTTACTGCACTTTTTAAACTGGATTTTACTCTTCTTTTTTGTTTGTAGTTTCGCTGAGTGCTTCAACCATTGCTCTCATGGTGATGAGCAGTAGCTTTGTGTTAATCGATATGTTCCTATATCTATCTATCTGTCTGTCTATCTATCTGTCTATCTATTTAAAATCAATCAATCATCTTTTTGTCTGCCCATCTGTCCTAGTGTACGGAACAGTTAACCACATAGCCCATGTCACTTTCCTACATTATGCTTCCAAAAATCCTGCAAGGTAACTATTCTGTAGGGAGAGCACTGGGATCACCGAGACACTTGCAGGTCGTGTCGGCTGCGTGTACTACAAAACCAGTAAATGGTTCTGCAAGGACATGAACATGTGTCTCTATCCTCTGTTCTCCTTCATCTCCTTCTAATTTACTCTCTGTATTTAGCCACATTCATTGACTAAGTGCTCCCTGAAGACCACAAGTATCCTTCCTCTGGGCCTGTAGTCGACAGAAAATTAAAATTCTTGCTTTGATTACCACCATGTTTGAAGGACATCAGCATGATCACTGTGGATAGGACGGAGGGACAAATAAAAAGGAACACCAACTTCTAGACAGGAGCAGTTGGGAGCTAAGAGTGTTCTGTGGAGTCACATGTTTATTTGAGTGTCCAAAATTCCCTCTTTAAATGGTTCTTACTTCACATTCGTGAAGATCATAAAACCCACCAATTTCAATGGCACAGAATCTTAATATTACAGAAACTCAGTTGTTGAGGTGAGAGAAAATGACAAGGACGTTGCTGCACCAATGAATCTATGGCTGGGCCCTGCTGAAAACAAACAAAAAAATTCACGATGGCCAGATAGGGCTATTTACTGTTGACTGTTTCTGGGGGCTCATACAGAATCCATTTGTTTGATTGTTTGTTTTTCAGTTTCATTCGTGTAGGGTACTTGTCCCCACACCTTCAGCTGGTAGTTTGTCTGTGTCCTTGGATCTCAAGTGAGTCTCCTGTAAGGAAGCATGTAGGTTTCTTGAATTTTCATCCGTTCTTTTAATCCTGTGTCATTTGTTTGCAGCATTCAGAGCCTGAACTTTAATTCTGATGATTCAGAGCTGTGCCCTTATTGCACTTAAAACAATTTTTTTGTAGTCATTAATCTACAGTCACGTGAAGAATATTATGTTTACTATGCTCCCCCTTCACCAAGTCCAACCCCAAAAACCTCTTACAGTTGCTCTCCGTCAGCATAGTTGGATGCTATAGACCCCTTCACCATGTACCCTTTCACAGACACCGTTACAGTCGCTGTCAATCAGCGAGTAGTAAGATGCTATATAATCTCTACTAGTCTTCTCTGTGTTGACAGCACTCCCCATGACCCCCGACCCCACGCAATATACATGCTAATCCTAATGCCCCCATTCTTTCTCCCCGCACTTATCCCTTCCTTCAGAACCACCCTGCCCATTTCCTTTCACTTTGGCAACTTTTAGTCAACTCTACGGTTCTGTGAGTCTTCTGCAGTTTTTTTCCTTCAGTTTTTCTTTGTTGTTATATTCCACACATGAGTGAAATCATTTGATTCTTGTCTTTCGCCGCCTGACCTATTTCTCTGAACATACTACCGTCTAGCACCATCAACGTCAATGCAAATGGTAGGATTTGTTTTCTTCTTATTTCTGCTTACTGCACTTCGTAAACTAGATTTCATTCTACCTTTTTTTTGTAGTTTAGCTATGTGTTCTCACCATTCATCTCCTGGTTATGAGCAACAGCTTTGTGTCAATCGATATGTATCTGTATTTATTTATTGCTCTGTCTGTCTGTATATCTATATATCTTTCTATATATCCTTCTATCTCTCTGTCCTTCTCTCTATATATCTATCCATCTATCTAGCTTCCTATCACCTATCATGTGTATCATCTATCTATCTCTCATCTGTTATCTATCTGTCTGTCTATCTATGAATAAATCATCTTTCTGTCTGCCCATCTATCCTTATGTACAGAACAGTTAACAACATCACCTATGTCACTTCCCTACATTATGCTTCCAAAAACATTGCAAGGTCACTAGGCCGCAGGGAGAGCACTGGGCTCACTGAGACACTTGCAGATCGAGTCAGCTGCGTGTGCTTACAAAACCAGTAAATGGTGGTGCAGAGACTTGTAACCGTATCTCTGTCCTCTCTCCTCTAATACTCCTTCTCGCTTGCTAACAGTATTTAGCTACATTCATTGCCTAAGTGCTCTCTGAAGACCCCAAATATACTTCCTCTCTGCCTGTTGTAGACATAAAAGTAAACTTGCTGCTTTACTCACCAATATGTTTTAGGGATATAGGCATGTTCACCACTGATAGGAGGAGGGACAAATAAAAAGGAACACCTATTTCTAGACAGGAGCATTTGGAAGCAAATTGTTTGTTGTGGAGAGACATGTTTGGTTCAGTGTTCAAACTTCCCTCTATATGTGGTTATTACATCTTTACAATCGTGAACATCATAAAACCCAGTGATTTCAAAAGTCCAGATGCATATTATTACAGCAATTCATTTGTTGATGTGAGAATAAATGAGAAGGACATTGCAATACCACTAAATCTATACCTGGTCACTGCTGAAACCAAACAAAAAGCATTCACGGTGGCTAGGTAGGACTATTTTCTAGTGACTGTCTCTGGGGACTCAAACAGAATCCATTTGTTTCTTTGTTTCTCAGATTCACTTGTATAGGATACCTGTCCGCGCCCCTTCAGCTTGTAGTTTGTCTCTGTCCTTGGATCTCAAGTGAGTCTCCAGAAAGGGAGCACGCAGGTGCTCTTGAGTTTTCATCAGTTCTTTTAACTGTGTGTCTTTTGATTGGAGCAGTCAAATCCTCAACTTATATTCTGTAATTTGAGAGCTATGCTGTTACTGCACTTTGAAATTTTTTTTGCTCTCATCTATATACAATCACATGCAGAACATTATGTTTACTAGTCTACCCCCTTCACCAAGTCCTCGCCAAATCCCAGTTACAGTCGATATCCATCAGCATGCATTAAGATGCTGTAGAATCACTACTTGTCTTCTCCGTTTTGTAAAGCCCTCCCCATGACCCTACACCCTACACATTATTCTTGCTAATCCTAATGCCCCCATTCTTTTTCCCGACATTATCACTCCCTTCCCACAAACCCTACCCAGTCCCTTGCTCTTTGGTAACTGTTAGTCCACTCTCGGGTTCTGTGTGTCTGCTGCTGTTTTTTCCTTCAGTTTTTCTTTGTTGTCGTACTCCACACATTAGTGAAATCATTTGGTACATGTATTTCTCCGACTGGCCTATTTGACTGAGCATAATACCTTCTAGCTCCATCCACTTTATTGCCAATGATAGGATTTGTTTTCTTCTTAATGCTGCTTTCCGCACTTTTTAAAATGGATTTTATTCTTCTTTTTTCTTTTTAGTTTCGCTATGTGCTTCAACTATTGCTATCATGGTTTTGAGCAATAGCTTTGTGTTAAACGATATGTACCTAAATCTATCTGTCTGTCTGTCTATCTATCTATCAATCAACCAATCAATTAATCATCATTTGTCTATATGTCTGTCTATCTATTTATCAATCAATCTATCTAACAGCTTTTTGTCTGCCCATCTGTCCTTGTGTACAGAACAGTTAAACACATAGCCTATGTCACTCTCCTACATTATGCTTCCAAAAATCCTGCAATGTAACTAATATTTAGGGAGAGCACTGGGTTCACCGAGACACTTGCAGATCGAGTCGGCCGCGTGTACCTACAAAAGCTGGAAATGGTTGTGCAGGGACTTGAAACCGTGTCTCTACCCACTGTCCTCTTTCATCTCCTTCTCACTTGCTGTCTGTATTTAGCCACATTCATTGAATAAGTGCTCCCTGAAGACCACAAGTATCCATCCTCTGGGACTGTTGTCGACAGAAAAGTAAACTTGTTGCTTTCCTCACCACCATGTTTGAAGGATATCGGCGTGATCACTGCGGATAGGACGGAGGGTCTAATCAAACGGAACACCAATTTCTAGACAGGAGCAGTTGGGAGCTAAAAGTTTATTGTGGAGTGACATGTATATTTGAGTGTCCAAATTTTCCTCTTTAGGTGGTTATTACTTCACATTCGTGAAGATCATAAAACCCACCAGTTTCAAAGGCCCAGTTGCTTATTATTACAGCAAATCAGTAGCTGAAGTGAGAGAAAATGAGATGGACGTTGCTGCACCACTAAATCTATGGCTGGGCCCTGCTGAAAACAAACAAAAAGAATTCACTGTGGCCAGAGAGGGCTATTTCTACTGACTGTCTCTGGGGGCTCAAACACAATCCATTTATTGGATTGTTTGTTTTTCAGTTTCACTCGTGTAGGGTACTTGTCCACACACCTTCAGCTTGTAGTTTGTCTGTGTCCTCAAGTGAGTCTCCTGTAAGGAAGCACGTAGGTTTTTTGAGTTTTCATCCTTTCTTTTAACCCTGTGTCTTTTGTTTGCAGCACTCAGAGCTTAAGCTTTTATTCTGATGATTCAGTACTGTGCCTTTATTGCACTTAAAAATATTTTTTTTATCATTAGTCTACAATTACGTGAAGAACCTTATGTTTACTATGCTCCCCCTTCACCAAGTCCCCCCGAAAATCCTCTTCAGTCGCTTTCCTTCAGTGAGTAGTAAGATGCTATATAATCTCTAATAGTCTTCTCTGTGTTGTACAGCACTCCCCATGCCTTCCCGACCCCACTCAATATACATGCTAATCCTAATGCCCCCATTCTTTCTCCCCAAACTTATCCCTCACTTCAGAACCTCCCGGCCCAGTCCTTTTCCCTTTGGCAACTTTCAGTCACCTCTCGGGTTCTCTGAGTCTGCTGCTGTTTTTTTCCTTCAGTTTTTCTTTGTTGTTATAGTCCGCACATGAGTGAAATCATTTGATACTTGTCTTTCTCCGCCTGACGTATTTCTGTGAACATACTACCGTCTAGCTCCATCCACGTCATTGCAAATGGTAGGATTTGTTTTCTTCTTATGGCTGCTTACTGCACTTTGTAAACAGGGTTTCATTCTTCCTTTTTGTTTGTAGTTAAGCTATGTGCTCTCACCATTCATCTCCTGGTTATGAGCAACAGCTTTGTGTCAATCGATATGTATCTGTATCTATTTATTGCTCTGTCTGTCTGTTTATCTATCTATCTTTCTATATATCCTTCTATCTCTCTGTCCTTCTCTCTATATATCTATCCATCTACGTAGATTCCTATCATCTATCATATGTATCATCTATCAATCTCTCATCTGTCATCTATCTATCTGTCTATCTATGAATAAATCATCTTTCTGTCTGCCCATCTATCCTTATGTACAGAACAGTTAACAACATCACCTATGTCACTTCCCTACATTATGCTTCCAAAAACATTGAAAGTCACTAGGCCGCAGGGAGAACACTGGGCTCACTGAGACAGTTGCAGATCGAGTCAGCCGCGCGTGCTTACAAAACCAGTAAATGGTGGTGCAGGGACTTGAAACCGTATCTCTGTCCTCTCTCCTCTAATACCTCCATCTCGCTTGCTAACAGTATTTAGCTACATTCATTGCCTAAGTGCTCTGTGAAGACCCCAAGTATACTTCCTCTCTACCTGTTGTAGACATAAAAGTAAACTTGCTGCTTTACTCACCAATATGTTTTAGGGATATAGGCATGTTCACCACTAATAGGAGGAGGGACAAATAAAAAGGAACACCTATTTCTAGACAGGAGCATTTGGGAGCAAATTGTTTGTTGTGGAGAGACATGTTTGGATCAGTGTTCAAACATCCCTCTTTATGTGGTTATTACTTCTTTACAATCGTGAACATCATAAAACCCAGTGATTTCGAAAGCCGAGATGCATATTATTACAGCAATTCATTTGCTGATGTGAGAAAAAATGAGAAGGACATTGCAGTACCACTAAATCTATACCTGGGCACTGCTGAAACCAAACAAAAAGAATTCACGGTGGCTAGGTAGGACTATTTTCTTGTGACTATCTCTGGGGAATCAAACAGAATCCATTTGTTTCTTTGTTTCTCAGATTCACTTGTATAGGATACCTGTCCGTGCCCCTTCAGCTTGTACTTTGTCTGTGTCCTTGGATCTCAAGTGAGTCTCCAGTAATGGAGCACGCAGGTGCTCTTGAGTTTTCATCAGTTCTTCTAACTGTGTGTCTTTTGATTGGAGCAGTCAAAGCCTCTACTTATATTCCGTAATTTGAGAGCTATGCTGTTACTGCAATTTGGAATTTTTTTTTGTTCTCATCAATATACAATCACGTGCAGAACATTATGTTTACTAGTCTACCCCCTTCACCAAGTCCTCGCCAAATCCCAGTTACAGTCGATATCCGTCAGCATGCATTAAGATGCTGTAGAATCACTACTTGTCTTCTCCGTGTTGTAAAGCCCTCCCCATGACCCTACACCCTACACATTATTCTTGCCAATCCTAATGCCCCCATTCTTTTTTTCCGACATTATCACTCCCTTCCCACAAACCCTACCCAGTCCCTTGCTCTTTGGTAACTGTTAGTCCACTCTCGTGTTCTGTGTGTCTGCTGCTGTTTTTTCCTTCAATTTTTCTTTGTTGTCTTACTCCACACATGAGTGAAATCATTTGGTACATGTATTTCTCCGACTAGGCTATTTGACTGAGCATAATACCCTCTAGCTCCATCCACGTTATTGCTAATGATAGGATTTGTTTTCTTCTTATGGCTGCTTACCGCACTTTTTAAACTGGATTTTATTCTTCTTTTTTCTTTTTAGTTTCGCTATGTGCTTCAACCATTGCTCTCATGGTTATGAGCAATAGCTTTGTGTTAAACTATATGTACCTATATCTATCTGTCTGTCTGTCTATCTATCTATCAATCAACCAATCAATTAATCATCATTTGTCTGCCCATCTGTCCTTGTGTACAGAACAGTTAACGACATAGCCTATGTCACTTTCCTACATTATACTTCCAAAAATCGTGCAAGGTAACTAGGCTGTAGGGAGAGCACTGGGTTCATCGAGACACTTTCAGGTCGTGTCGGCCGCGTGTACTACAAAACCAGTAAATGGTTGTGCAGGGAGATATACCCGTGTCTCTATCCTCTGCCCTCTTTCATCTCCTTCTAAATTGCTCTCTGTATTTAGCCACATTCATTGACTAAGTTCTCCCTGAAAACCTCAAGTATCCTTCCTCTGGGCCTGTTGTCAACAGAAAAGTAAGCTTGTTGCTTTGATCACCACCATGTTTGAAGGACATCGGCATGATCACTGCGGATAGGATGGAGGGTCAAATAAAAAGAAACACCAATTTCTAGACAGGAGCAGTTGGGAGCTAAGAGTGTATTGTGGAGTGACATGTTTATTTGAGCGTCCAAACTTACCTCTTTAGGTGGTTATTACTTCACATTCATGAAGATCATAAAACCCACCGATTTCAAAGGCCCAGATGCTTATTATTACAGCACTCAGTTGTTGAGGTGAGGGAAAACAAGAAGTACGTTGCTGCACCCGTAATCTATGGCTGGGAACAGCTGAAAACAAACAAAAAGGATTCACGGTGGCCAGATAGGGCTATTTTCTGCTGAATGTCTCTGGGGGCTCAAGCAGAATCCATTTGTTTCATTGTTTGTTTTTCAGTTTCACTCGTGTATGTTAGTTGTCCCCACACCTTCAGCTTGCAGTTTGTCTGTGTCCTTGGATCTCAAGTGAGTCTCCTGTAAGGAATCACGTAGGTTTCCAGAGTTTTCATTAGTTCTTTTAACCCTGTGTCTTTTGTTTGTAGCACTCAGTACCTGACCTTTTATTCTGATGATTCAGGGCAGTGCACTTATTGCACTTAAAGTATTTTTTTTATCACTAATCTACAATCACGTGAAGAACATTATGTTTATTGTGCTCCCCCTTCACCAAGTCCCCCCGAAAAACCTCTTCAGTCACTGTCGATCAGCGTAGTTTGATGCTGTAGAACCCTTCACCATGTCCCTCCCCACAGACCCCGTTACAGTCGCTGTCCATCAGTGAGTAGTAAGATGCTATATGATCTCAACTAGTCTTCTCTGTTTCAACAGTACTCCCCATGCACACCCGACCCCACGCATTATACATGCTAATCCTTATGCCCCCATTCTTTCTCCCCACACTTATCCCTCCCTTCAGACCCACCCTGCCCAGTCATTTTCCCTTTGGTAACTTTTAGTCAACTCTCGGGTTCTGTGAGTCTGCTGCTGTTTTTTTCCTAAAGTTTTTCTTTGTTGTAATACTATACACATGAGTGAAATCACTTGGTACTTGTCTTTCTCTGCCTGGCCTATTTCTCTGAACATACTACCGTCTAGCTCCATCCACGTCATTGCAAATGGTAGTATTTGTTTTCTCCTTAAGGCTGCTTACTGCACTCTTTAAACTGGATTTCATTCTTCCTTTTTGTTTGTAGTTTAGCTATGTTATTCACCATTCAAATCCTGCTTATGAAAAATATCTTTGTGTCAATCGATATGTATCTGTATCTATCTATCTAACGGTCTGTCCATCTATGTATCTATGTATGTATGTATCTATGTATCTGTCTATCTATCTATCTATCTTCCTATCATCTATCTATGATGTCTATCATCTGTCAATCTATGTACCTATCTGTCTATCTTTCATCTGTCGTCTACCTAAATATCTATCTATGAATCAATCATCTTTTTGTCTGCACAACAATCCTTCTGTACAGAACAGATAACAACATAGCCTATGTCTCTTCCCTACATTATGCTTCCAGAAATCTTGCAAGGTTACTAAGCCATAAGGAGAGCACTGTGTTCACCGATACACTTTCAGGTAGAGTCAGCCACGTGTGCTTACAAAACCAGTAAATGGAGGTGAAAGGACTTGAATCTGTATCTCTGTCCTCTGTCCTCTTATACTTCCTGCTCGCTTGGTTACTTTATTTAGCCACCTTCAGTAAGAAAGTGATCCCTGAAGACCACAAGTATCCTTCCTCTGGGCCTGTTGTCGACAGAAAAGTGTACTTGGTTCTTCGCACACCGCCATGTTTGAGGGACATCGGCGTGATCACTGCTGATAGGTGGAGGGACAAACATAAAGGAACACCTATTTCTGGACAGGAGCACTGGGAACAAAGAGTGTGTTGTTTAGTGAAGTGTTTATTTGAGGGTCCAATCTTCCCTCTTTATGTGGTTATTACTTCATTACATTCCTGAATATCATAAAACGCAATGATTTTAAAAGCCCAGACGCATATTATTACAGCAATTCATTAGTTGAGGTGAGAGGAAATGAGAAGGAAGTTGCTGCACCACTGAATCTATGCCTGAGCACTGCTGAAACCAAACAAAAACTATTCACGGTGGCTAGATAGGGCTATCTTTAACTGACTCTCTCTGGATACTCAAACAGAATCCGTTTGTTTGTTTGTTTCTCAGTTTCACATGTATAGGGTACCTGTCCCCGCCCCTTCAGTTTGTAGTTTGTCTGTTTCCTTGGATCTCTAGTGAGTCTCCAGTAAGGGAGCACGTATGTGGTCTTGAGTTTTCATCAGTACTTCTAATACTGTGTCTTTTGATTGGAGCACAAAAAGCCTGTGCTTTCATTCTGATATTTGAGAGCTGTGCTCTTACTCAACTTTGAAACTTTTTTGTTCTCATTAATATACTATCACATGCAGAACATTATGTTTTCCAGTCGACCCCCTTCACCATGTTCCACCCAAATCCCAGTTACAGTCACTGACCATCAGCATGAAGTAAGATGCTGTAGAATCACTGCATGTCTTCTCTATGTTGAACAGCCATACCCATGACCCCCCACCCTACACATTATGCATGCTAATCCTAATGACCACATTCTTTTCCCCACCCTTATTACTCCCTTCCCACAAACCCTACCCAGTCCCTTTCTCTTTGGTAACTGTTAGTCCACTCTCGCGTTCTTTGAGTCTGCTGCTGTCTTTCCCTTCAGTTTTTCTTTCTTATCATAATCCACACATGAGTGAAATAATTTGGTACATGTATTTCTCTGCCTGGCCTATTTGGCTGAGCATAATACCCTCTAGCTCCATCCACGTTATTGCAAATGATAGGATTTGTTTTCTTCTTATGACTGCTTACTGCACTTTTTAAACTGGAGATCATTCTTATTTTTGTTTGTAGTATCGCTATGTGCTTTCACCATTGCTCTCCTGGTTTTGAGCAGTAGCTTTGTGTTAATCGTTATGTACCTATATCTATCTATCTGTCTCTCTATCTATTTATCATTCAATCTATCAGCTTTTTGTCTGTCCATCTGTCCTTGTGTACAAAACAGTTAAACACATAGCCTATGTCACACTCCTACATTATGCTTCCAAAAATCCTGCATTGTAACTAATATTTAGGGAGAGCACTGGGTTCACCGAGACACTTGCAGATCGAGTCGGCCGCGTGTACCTACAAAAGATGGAAATGGTTGTGCAGGGACTTGAAACCGTGCTCTACCCACTGTCCTCTTTCATATCCTTCTCACTTGCTGTCTGTATTTAGCCACATTCATTGACTAAGTGCTCCCTGAAGACTAAAAGTAACCTTCCTCTGGGACTGTTGTCGACAGAAAAGTAAACTTGTTGCTTTCCTCACCACCATGTTTGAAGGACATCGCCGTTATTACTACTTATAGGACGGAAAGTCAAATAAAAAGGAACACCAATTTCTAGACTGGAGCAGTTTGGAGCTAAGAGTTTATTGTTGAGTGACGTGTTTATTTGAGTGTCCAAACTTCCCTTTTTAGGTGGTTATTACTTCACATTCGTGAAGATCATAAAACACACCGATTTCAAAGGCCCAGATGCTTATTATTACAGCAACTCAGTTGCTGATGTGAGAGAAAATGAGAAGGACGTTGCTGCACCACTATATCTATGGCTGGGCCCTGCTGAAAAAAAAAAAAAGAATTCACTGTGGCCAGATAGGGCTATTTTCTACTGACTGTCTCTGGGGGCTCAAATACAATCCATTTATTTGATTGTTTCTTTTTCAGTTTCACTCGTGTAGGGTACTTGTCCCCACACCTTCAGCTTGTAATTTGAGTGTGTCCTTGGACCTCAAGTTAGTCTCCTGTAAGGAAGCACGTAGGTTTTTTGAGTTTTCTTCCGTTCTTTTAACCCTGTGTCTTTTGTTTGCAGCTCTCAGAGCCTGACCTTTTATTCTGATGATTCAGTGCTGTGCCCTTATTGCACTTAAAAATATTTTTTTGTTATCAGTAGTCTACAATTACGTGAAGAACCTTATGTTTACTATACTCCCCCTTCACCAAGTCCCCCCGAAAATCCTCTTCAGTCGCTGTCCATCAGTGAGTAGTAAGATGCTATATAATCTCTAATAGTCTTCTCTGTGTTGTACAGCACTCCCCATGCCTTCCCGACCCCACACAATATACATGCTAATCCTAATGCCCCCATTCTTTCTCACCAAACTTATCCCTTCCTTCAGAACCTCCCTGCAAAGTCCTTTTCCCTTTGGTAACTTTCAGTCAACTCTCAGGTTCTGTGAGTGTGCTGCTGTTTTTTTCCTTCAGTTTTTCTTTGTTGTTATACTCCACACATGAGTGAAATCATTTGATACTTGTCTTTCGCCGCCTGACCTATTTCTCTGAACATACTACCGTCTAGCTCCATCCACGTCATTGCAAATGGTAGGATTTGTTTTCTTCTTATGGCTGCTTACAGCACTTTGTAAACAGGGTTTCATTCTTCCTTTTTGTTTGTAGTTTAGCTATGAGCTCTCACCATTCATCTCCTGGTTATGAGCAACAGCTTTGTGTCAATCGATATGTATCTGTATCTATTTATTGCTCTGTCTGTCTGTATATCTATCTATCTTTCTATATATAATTCTGTCTCTCTGTCCTTCTCTCTATATATCTATCCATCTATCTAGCTTCCTTTCATCTATCATGTGTATCATCTATCTGTCTCTCATCTGTCATCTATCTATCTGTCTATCTATGAATAAATCATCTTTCTGTCTGCCCATCTATCCTTATGTACAGAACAGTTAACAACATCACCTATGTCACTTCCCTACATTATGCTTCCAAAAATATTGCAAGGTCACTAGGCCGCAGGGAGAGCACTGGGCTCACTGAGACACTTGCAGATCGAGTCAGCCGCGTGTGCTTACAAAACCAGTAAATGGTGGTGCAGGGACTTGTAACCGTATCTCTGTCCTCTCTCCTCTAATACTCCTTCTCGCTTGCTAACAGTATTTAGCTACATTCATTGCCTAAGTGCTCTCTGAAGACCCCAAGTATACTTCCTCTCTGCCTGTTGTAGACATAAAAGTAAACTTGCTGCTTTACTCACCAATATGTTTTAGGGATATAGGCATGTTCACCACTAATAGGAGGAGGGACAAATAAAAAGGAACACCTATTTCTAGACAGGAGCATTTGGGAGCAAATTGTTTGTTGTGGAGAGACGTGTTTGGTTCAGTGTTCAAACTTCCCTCTTTATGTGGTTATTACATCTTTACAATCGTGAACATCATAAAACCCAGTGATTTCAAATGTCCAGATGCATATTATTACAGCAATTCATTTGTTGATGTGAGAATAAATGAGAAGGACATTGCAGTACCACTAAATCTATACCTGGGCACTGCTGAAACCAAACAAAAAGAATTCACGGTGGCTAGGTAGGACTATTTTCTAGTGACTGTCTCTGGGGACACAAGCAGAATCCATTTGTTTCTTTGTTTCTCAGATTCACTTGTATATGGTACCTGTCCGCGCCCCTTCAGCTTGTAGTTTGTCTGTGTCCTTGGATCTCAAGTGAGTGTCCAGTATGGGAGCACATAGGTGATCATGAGTTTTCATCTGTACTTCTAAAACAGTGTCTTTTGATTGGAGTAGTCAAAGCCAGTACTTTTATTCTAATATTTGAGAGCTATGCTCTTACTGCACTTTGAAATTCTTTTTGTTCTCATTAATATACAATTATAAGCAGAACAATATGTTTACTAGTCTACCTCCTTCACCAAGTCCTCGCCAAATCCCAGTTACACTCGATATCCATCAGCATGCATTAAGATGCTGTAGAATCACTACTTGTCTTCTCCGTGTTGTAAAGCCCTCCATATGACCCTACACCCTACACATTATTCTTGCTAATCCTAATGCCCCCATTCTTTTTTCCGCCATTATCACTCCCTTCCCACAAACCCTACACAGTCCCTTGCTCTTTGGTAACTGTTAGTCCACTCTCGGGTTCTGTGTGTCTGCTGCTGTTTTTTCCTTCAGTTTTTCTTTGTTGTCGTACTCCACACATGAGTGAAATCACTTGGTACTTGTCTTTCTCCGCCTGGCCTATTTCTCTGAACATACTACCATCTAGCTCCATCCACGTCATTGCAAACGGTTGTATTTGTTTTCTCTTTAAGGCTGCTTACTGCACTCTTTAAACTGGATTTCATTATTCCTTTTTGTTTGTGGTTTAGCTATGTTATTCACCATTCAACTCCTGGTTATGAAAAATATCTTTGTGTCAATCGATATTTATCTGTATCTATCTATCTAACGGTCTGTCTGTCCATCTATGTATCTATGTATGTATGTATCTATGTATCTGTCTATCTAACTTCCTATCACCTATCTATGATGTCTATCATCTGTCATTCTATGTACCTATCTTTCTATCTTTCACCTGTCGTCTGTCTAAATATCTATCTATGAATCAATCATCTTTTTGTCAGCACAACAATCCATCTGTACACAATAGATAACAACATAGCCTATGTCTCTCCCCTACATTATGCTTCAAGAAATCTTGCAAGGTAACTAAGCCATAAGGAGAGCACTGTGTTCACCGACACACTTTCAGGTAGAGTATGCCGCGTCTGCTTACAAAACCAGTAAATGGAGGTTAAAGGACTTGAACCCGTATCTTTGTCCTCTGTCCCCTTCTACTTCCTGCTCGCTTGGTTACTTTATTTAGCCACATTCAGTGAGAAAGTGATCCCTGAAGACCACAAGTATCCTTCGTCTGGGCCTGTTGTCGACAGATAAGTGTACATTTTTCTTTGCACACCGCCATGTTTGAGGGACATCGGCGTGATCACTGCTATTAGGTGGAGGGACAAACATAAAGGAACACCTATTTCTGGACAGGAGCACTTGGAACAAAGAGTGTGTTGTGGAGTGAAGTGTTTATTTGAGGGTCCAATCTTCCCTCTTTATGTGGTTATTACTTCATTACATTCCTGAACATCATAAAACGCAATGATTTTAAAAGCCCAGACGCATATTATTACAGCAATTCATTTGTTGAGGTGAGAGAAAATGAGAAGGAAGTTGCTGCACCACTAAATCTATGCCTGAGCACTACTGAAACCAAACAAAAAGTATTCACGGTGGCTTGATAGGGCTATTTTTTACTGACTCTCTCTGGGGACTCAAGCAGAATCCGTTTGTTTGTTTGTTTCTCAGTTTCACATGTATAGGGTACCTGTCCCCGCCCCTTCAGCTTGTAGTTTGTCTGTATCCTTGGATCTCAAGTGTGTCTCCAGTAAGGGAGCACGTATGTGGTCTTGAGTTTTCATCAGTACTTCTAAACCTGTGTCTTCTGATTGGAGCACTCAAAGCCTGTACTTTCATTCTGATATTTGAGAGCTGTGCTCTTACTGCACTTTCAAATTTTTTTGTTCTCATTAATATAAAATCACATGCAGAACATTATGTTTTACAGTCGACCCCCTTCACCATATTCCCCCCAAATCCCAGTTACAGTCGCTAACCATCAGCATGTAATAAGATTCTGTAGAATCACTACATGTCTTCTCTATGTTGTACAGCCATACCCATGACCCCCTACCCTACACATTATGCATGCTAATCCTAATGCCCCCATTCTTTTTCCCCGCCGTTATTACTCCCTTCCCACAAACCCTACCCAGTCCCTTTCTCTTTGGTAACTGTTAGTCCACTCTCGGGTTCTGTGAGTCTGGTGATGTCTTTTCCTGCAGTTTTTCTTTCTTATCATACTCCACACATGAGTGAAATCATTTGGTACATGTATTTCTCCGCCTGGCCTATTTGACTGAGCATAATACACTCTAGCTCCATCCACGTTATTGCAAATGAAAGGATTTGTTTTCTTCTTATGGCTGCTTACTGCACTTTTTAAACTGGATTTAGTTCTTTTTTGTTTGTAGTTTTGCTATGTGCTTTCACCATTGCTCTCCTTGTTATGAGCAGTAGCTTTGTGTTAATCGACATGAATGCAATATCTATCTGTCTGTCTATCTATTTATCAATCACTCAATCAATCATCTTTTTGTCTGTCCATCTGTCCATGTGTACAGAACAGTTAAACATACACCCTATATCACTTTCCTACACTATGCTCCCCAAAATCCTGCAAAGTATCTAGGCTGCAGAGGGAGCACTGCGTTCACCGAGACACTTGCAGTTCGAGTC
The DNA here is from genome assembly GCF_030020395.1 of Manis pentadactyla. Taxonomy (NCBI): domain Eukaryota; kingdom Metazoa; phylum Chordata; class Mammalia; order Pholidota; family Manidae; genus Manis; species Manis pentadactyla. The sequence goes on along the minus strand of NC_080038.1, from coordinate 162,291,023 downwards.
AGCCACGTGTACCTACAAAAACAGGAAATGGTTGTGCTGGGACTTGAACCCGTGTCTCTATCCTCTGTCCTCTTTCATCTCCTTCTAACTTGCTGTCTGTATTTAGCCACATTCATTGACTAAGTGCTCCCTGAAGATCTCAAGTATCATTCCTCTGGGCCTGTTGTCGACAGAAAAGTAAACTTGTTGCTTTGCTCACCACCATGTTTGAAGGACATCAGCGTGATCACCGCCGATAGGACGGAGTGTCATATAAAAAGGAACACCAATTTCTAGACAGGAGCATTTGGGAGCTAACAGTGTATTGTGGAGTGACGTGTTTATTTGCATGTCCAAACTTCCCTCTTTAGGTGGCTATTAGATTTTCACATTCGTGAACATCATAAAATCCACTGATTTCAAAGGCCCAGATGGTTATTATTACAGCAACTCAGTTGTTGAGGTGAGAGAAAATGAGAAGTATGTTGCTGCACCACTAAATCTATGGCTGGGAACTGTTGAAACCAAACAAAAAGAATTCACGGTGGCCAGATAGGGCTATTTTCTGCTGACTGTCTCTGGGGACTCAAACAGAATCCATTTGCTTGATTGTTTGATTTTCAGTTTCACTCGTGTAGGGTACTTGTCCACTCACCTTCGGCTTGTAGTTTGTCTCTGTCCTTGGATCTCAAGTGAGTCTCCTGTAAGTAAGCACGTAGGTGTCTTGAGTTTTCATCCCTTCTTTTATCCTTGTGTCTTTTGTTTGCAGCACTCAGTGCCTGACCTTTTATTCTGATGATTCAGAGCTGTGAACTTATTGAACTTAAAGAATATTTTTTATCATTAATCTACAATCACGAGAAGAACATTATGTTTACTATGCTCCCCCCTTCACCAAGTACCCCCGAAAAACCTCTTCTGTCACTGTCGATCAGCGTAGTTGGATGCTGTAGACCCCTTCACCATGTCCCCCCCAAAAGTCTACGTTACAGTCACTGTCCATCAGTGAGTAGTAAGATGCTATATGATCTCTACTAGTCTTCTCTGTGTTGTACAGTGCTCCCCATGCACACCCGACCCTGCGCATTATACATGCTAAACTTAATGCCCCCATTCTTTCTCCCCACACTTATCCCTCCCTTCAGACTCACCCTGCCCAGTCCTTTTTCCTTTGGTATCTTTTAGTCAACTCTCGGGTTCTGTGAGTCTGCTGCTGTTTATTTACTTCAGTTTTTCTTTGTTGTTATACCCTACACATGAGTGAAATCACTTGGTACTTGCCTTTATCCGCCTGCCCTATTTTTCTGAACATACTACCGTCTTGCTCCATTCACGTCATTGCAAGTTTTAGTATTTGTTTTCTTCTTAAGGCTGCTTACTGCACTTTTTAAACTGGATTTCATTCTTCCTTTTTGTTTGTAGTTTAGCTGTTATTCACCATTCAACTCCTGGTTATGAACAATAGCTTTGTGTCAATCGACTTGTATCTGTATCTATCTATCTAAAGGTCTGTCTGTCTATCTATGTATCTATGTATGTATATATGTATGTGTCTATGTATCTATCTATGTATCTATCTATCTTCCTATCATCTATCTGTGATGTCTATCATCTATTAATCTATGTACCTATCTATCTATCTTTCACCTGTCGTCTGTCTACCTATCTATCTATGAAACAATCATCTTTTTGTCTGCCCATCTATCCTTATGTACAGAACAGTTAACAACATAGCCTATGTCTCTTCCCTACATTATGCTTCACGAAATCTTGCAAGGTAAATAAGCCATAAGGAGAGCATTGTGTTCAAAGATTCGCTTTCAGGTAGAGTCAGCAGAGTGTGCTTACAAAACCAGTAAATGGAGGTGAAAGGACTTGAACCCGTATCTTTGTCCTCTGTCCTCTTATACTTCCTGCTCGCTTGTTGACTTTATTTAGCCACATTCAGTGAGTAAGTGATCCCTGAAGACCACAAGTGTCCTTCGTCTGGGCCTGTTGTCGACAGAAAAGTGTACTTGGCCTTTTGCACACCACCATGTTTGAGGGACATTGGCGTGATCACTGCTGATAGGTGGAGGGACAAATATGAATTAACACCTATTTCTGGACAGGAGCAGTTGGGAACAAAGAGTGTGTTGTGGAGTGAAGTGTTTATTTGAGTGTCTAAACTTCCCTCTTTAGGTGGTTATTACTTCTTTACATTCGTGAACATCATAAAAAGCAATGATTATAAATGCCAGACGCATATTATTACAGCAATTCATTTGATGAGGTGAGAGGAAATGAGAAGGAAGTTGCTGCACCACTAAATCTATGCCTGAGCACTGCTGAAACCAAACAAAAAGAATTCACGGTTGCTAGATAGGGCTATTTTCTACTGACTCTCTCTGGGGTCCAAAACAGAATCCATTTCTTTCTTTGTTTCTCAGTTTCACTTGTGTAGGGTACCTGTCCCCGCCCCTTCAGCTTGTAATTTGTCTGTGTCCTTGGATCTCAAGTGAGTCTCCAGTAAGGGAGCACGTAGGTGGTCTTGAGTTTTCATCAGTTCTTCTAACCCTGTGTCTTTTGATTGGAGCACTCAAAGGCTGTACTTTTATTCTGATATTTGAGAGCTGTGCTCTTACTGCACTTTGAAATTCTTTTTGTTCTCATTAATATACAATCACATGCAGAAAATTATGTTATTCTGTCTACCCTCTTCACCAAGTCACCCCAAATCCCAGTTACAGCCGCTCTCCATCATCATGTACTAAGATGCTGAAGAATCACTACATGTCTTCTCTGTGTTGTACAGCCCTACCCATGAAACCCCACCCTACACATTATACATGCTAATCCTAATGCCCCCATTCTTTTTCCCCGCACTTATTACTCCCTTCCCACAAACCCTACCCAGTCCCTTTCTCTTTGGTAACTGTTAGTCCACTCTCGGGTTCTGTGAGTCTGCTGCTGTCTTTCCTTCAGTTTTTCTTTGTTATCATACTCAACACATGAGTGAAATCATTTGGTACATGTATTTCTCCGCCTGGCCTATTTGACTGAGCATAATACGCTCTAGCTCCATCCACGTTATTGCAAATGATAGGATTTGTTTTCTTCTTATGGCTGCTTACTGCACTTTTTAAACTGGATTTCATTCTTCTTTTTTGTTTGTAGTTTTGCTATGTGCTTTCACCATTGCTCTCCTTGTTATGAGCAGTAGCATTGTGTTAATCGATATGTGCCTATATCTATCTATCTGTCTGTCTATCTATTTATCAATCACTCAATCAATCATTTTTTGTGTGTCCATCTGTCCATGTGTACAGAACAGTTAACCGTATACCCTATATCACTTTCCTACACTATACTCCCCAAAATCCTGCAAAGTATCTAGGCTGCAGAGGGAGCACAGGGTTCACCGAGACACTTGCTGTTCGAGTCGGCCGCGTGTACCTACAAAACCAGGAAATGGTTGTGCTGGGTCTTGAACCCGTGTCTCTCCCCTCTGTCCTCTTTCATCTCCTTCTAACTTGCTGTCTGTATTTAGCCACATTCATTGACTAAGTGCTCCCTGAAGATCTCAAGTATCATTCCTCTGGGCCTGTTGTCGACAGAAAATTAAACTTGTTGCTTTGCTCACCACCATGTTTGAAGGACATCAGCGTGATCACCGCCGATAGGACGGAGGGTCAAATAAAAAGGAACACCAATTTCTAGACAGGAGCAGTTGGGAGCTAACAGTGTATTGTTTAGTGACGTGTTTATTGAGTGTCCAAACTTCCCTCTTTAGGTGGTTATTAGATTTTCACAATCGTGAACATCATAAAATCCACTGATTTCAAAGGCCCAGATGCTTATTATTACAACAACTCAGTTGTTGAGGTGAGAGAAAATGAGAAGTATGTTGCTGCACCACTAAATCTATTTCTGGGAACTGTTGAAACCAAACAAAAAGAATTCACGGTGGCCAGATAGGGCTATTTTCTGCTGACTGTCTCTGGGGACTCAAACAGAATCCATTTGCTTGATTGTTTGATTTTCAGTTACACTCGTGTAGGGTACTTGTCCACACACCTTCGGATGGTAGTTTGTCTGTGTCCTTGGATCTCAAGTGTGTCTGCTGTAAGTAAGCACGTAGGTGTCTTGACTTTTCATCCTTTCTTTTATCCTTGTGTCTTTTGATTGCAGCACTCAGTGCATGACCTTTTATTCTGATGATTCAGAGCTGTGCACTTATTGCACTTAAAGTATTTTTTATCATTAATCTACAATCACGTGAAGAACATTATGTTTACTATGCTCCCCCCCTCACCAAGTCCCCCCGAAAAACCTCTTCAGTCGCTGTCTATCAGCGTAGTTGAATGCTCTGGATACCTTCACCATGTCCGCCCCCACAGACCCGTTACAGTAATTTTCCATCAGTGAGTAGTAAGATGCTATATGATCTCTACTAGAATTCTCTGTGTTGTACAGTACTCCCCATGCACACCCGACCCCACGCATTATTCATGCTATTCCCAATTACCACTATTCTTTCTCCCCACACTTATCCCTCCCTTCAGACTCACCCTGCCTTGTCCTTTTCCATTTGGTAACTTTTAGTCAACTCTCGGATTCTGTGAGAGTGCTGCTGTTTTTTTCTTTCAGTTTCTCTTTGTTGTTTTACTCCACACATGAGTGAAATCACTTGGTACTTGTCTTTCTCCGCCTGGCCTATTTCTCTGAACATACTAAAGTCTAGCTCCATCCACGTCATTGCCAATGGTAGTGTTTGTTTTCTTCTTAAGGCTGCTTACTGCAATTTTAAACTGGATTTCATTCTTCCTTTTTGTTTGTAGATTAGCTATGTTATTCACCATTCAACTCCTATTTATGAACAATAGCATTGTGTCAATCGATATGTATCTGTATCTATCTATCTAACGGTCTGTCTGTCTATGTATCTGTGTATATAATTATGTATGTATGTATCTATGGATCTATCTTTCTATCTATCTATCTATCTTCCTATCACCTATCTTTGATGTCTGTCATCTATCAATCTATGTACCTATCTATCTATCTTTCATCTGTCATCTGTGTACCTATCTATCTATGAATCAATCATCTTTTTTTTCTGCCCATCTATCCTTCTGTACAGAACAGTTAACAACATAGCCTATGTCTCTTTCCTACATTATGCTTCCTGAAATCTTGCAAGGTAGCTAAGCCATAAGGAGAGCACTGTGTTCACCGATACACTTTCAGGTAGAGTCAGCCGCGTGTGCTTACAAAACCAGTAAATGGAGGTGAAAGGACTTGAACCCGTATCTCTGTCCTCTGTCCTCTTATACTTCCTGCTCGCTTGGTGACTTTATTTAGCCACATTCAGTGAGTAAGTGATTCCCGAAGACCACAAGGATCCTTCTACTGGGCCTGTTGTCGACAGAAAAGTGTACTTGGTCCTTTGCACAAAACCATGTTTGAGGGACATCGTTGTGATCACTGCTGATAGGTGGAGGGACAAATATAAAGGAACACCTATTTCTGGACAGGAGCATTTGGGAAATAAGAGTGTGTAGTGGAGTGAAGTGTTTATTTGAGGGTCCAAACGTCCCTCTTTAGATGGTTATTACTTCTTTACATTCGTGAACATCATAAAAAGCAATGATTTTAAAATCGCAGACGCCTATTATTACAGTAATTCATTTGTTGAGGTGGGAGGAAATGAGAAGGAAGTTGCTGCACCACGAAATCTATGCCTGAGCACTGCTGAAACAAAACAAAAAAATTCACGGTGGCTAGATTGGGCTATTTTCTACTGACTCTCTCTGGGGACTCAAGCAGAATCCAATTGTTTGTTTGTTTCTCAGTTTCACTTGTCTAGGGTACCTGTCCCTGCCCCTTCAGCATGTAGTTTGTCTGTGTCCTTGGATCTCAAGTGAGTCTCCAGAAAGGGAGCACGTAGTTGGTCTTGAGTTTTCATCAGTTCTTCTAAACCTGTGTCTTTTGATTGGAGCACTCAAAGCCTGTACTTTTATTCTGATATTTGAGAGCAGTGCTCTTACATCAGTTTGAAATTTTCTTTGTTCTCATTAATATACAATCACATGCAGAACATTATGTTTTCCAGTCTACTCTCTTCAGCAAGTCCCCCGAAATCCCAGTTACAGTCGCTCTCCTTCATCATGTACTAAGATGCTGTAGAATCACTACATGTCTCCTCTGTGTTGTAGAGCCCTACCCATGACCCACCACCCTACACATTAAACATGCTAATCCTAATGCCCCCATTCTTTTTCCGCGCCCTTATTACTCCGTTCCCACAAACGCTACCCAGTCCCTTTCTCTTTGGTAACTGCTAGTCCACTCTTGGGTACTGTGAGTCTGATGCTGTCTTTTCCTTCAGTTTTTCGTTGTTATCATACTCCACACATGAGTGAAATCATTTGGTACATGTATTTCTCCGCCTAGCCTGTTTGACTCAGCATAATACCCTCGACCTCCATCCACGTTATTGCAAATGATAGGATTTGTTTTCTTCTTATGGCTGCTTACTGCACTTTTTAAACTGGATTTCATTCTTCTCTTTTGTTTGTAGTTTTGCTATGTGCTTTCACCATTGCTCTCCTGGTAATGAGCAGTAGCTTTGTGTTAGTCGATATGTACCTATATCTATCTATCTGTCTGTCTATCTATTTATCAATCAATCAACTTTTTGTCTGCCCATCTGTCCTTGTGTACAGAACAGTTAACCACATATCATATATCACTTTCCTACATTATGCTTCCAAAAATCCTGCAAAGTATCTAGGCTGTAGAGAGAGCACTGTGTTCACCGAGACCCTTGCAGGTCGAGACGGCCACGTGTACCTACAAAACCAGGAAATGTTTGTGCAGGGACTTGAACCCGTGTCTCTGTCCTCTGTCCTCTTTCATCTCCTCCTAATTTGCTGTCTGTAATTAGCCACATTCATTGACTAAGTGCTCCCTGAAGACCACAAGTATCATTCCTCTGGGCCTGTTGTCGACAGAAAAGTAAACACGTTGCTTTGCTCACCACCGTGTTTGAAGGACATCAGCGTGATCACCGCCTATAGGACGGAGGGTCAAATAGAAAGGAACACCAATTTCTAGACAGGAGCAGTTGGGAGCCAAGACTGTATTGTGGAGTGACGTGTTTATTTGAGTGTCCAAACTTCCCTCTTTAGGTGGTTATTAGATCTTCTCAGTCCTGAAATCATATAACCCACTGATTTCAATGGCCCAGATGCTTATAATTACAGCAACTCAGTTGTTGAGGTGAAAGAAAATGAGAAGTATGTTGCTGCACCACTAAATCTATCACTGGGAACTGATGAAAGCAAACAAAAATAATTCACGGTGGTCAGATAGGGCTATTTTCTGCTGACCGTCACTGGGGACTCAAACAGAATCCATTTGTTTGATAGTTTGTTTTTCAGATTCACTCGTGTAAGGTACTTGTCCACACACCTGCTTGTAGTTTGTCTGTGTCCTTGGATCTCAAGTGAGTCTCCTGTAAGTAAGCACGTAGGTGTCTTGAGTTTTATCCCTTCTTTTAACCCTGTGTCTTTTGCTTGCAGCACTCAGTGCATGACCTTTTATTCTGATGATTCAGAGCTGTACATTTATTGCACTTAAAGAATTTTTTTATCATTAATCTACAATCACGTGAAGAACATTATGTTTACTATGCTCCCCCCCTCACCAAGTCCCCCCAAAAAACCTCTTCAGTCGCTGTCTATCAGCATAGTTGTATGCTGTGGATCCCTTCACCATGTCCGCCCCCACAGACCCGTTACAGTAATTTTCCATCAGTGAGTAGTAAGATGCTATATGATCTCTACTAGACTTCTCTGTGTTGTACAGTACTCCCCATGCACACCCGACCCCAGGCATTATTCATGTTATTCCCAATTACCACTATTCTTTCTCCCCACACTTATCCCTCCCTTCAGACTCACCCTGCCTTGTCCTTTTCCATTTGGTAACTTTTAGTCAACTCTCGGATTCTGTGAGAGTGCTGCTGTTTTTTTCCTTCAGTTTCTCTTTGTTGTTTTACTCCACACATGAGTGAAATCACTTGGTACTTGTCTTTCTCCGCCTGGCCTATTTCTCTGAACGTACTACCGTCTAGCTCCATCCACGTCATTGCCAATGGTAGTGTTTGTTTTCTTCTTAAGGCTGCTTACTGCAATTTTAAACTGGATTTCATTCTTCCTTTTTGTTTGTAGATTAGCTATGTTATTCACCATTCAACTCCTATTTATGAACAATAGCTTTGTGTCAATCGATATGTATCTGTATCTATCTATCTAACGGTCTGTCTGTCTATCTATGTATCTGTGTATGTAAGTATGTATGTATGTATCTATGGATCTATCTTTCTATCTATCTATCTATCTTCCTATCATCTATCTTTGATGTCTGTCATCTATCAATCTATGTACCTATCTATCTATCTTTCATCTGTCATCTGTGTACCTATCTATCTATGAATCAATCACCTTTTTGTCTGCCCATCTATCTTTCTCTACAGAACAGTTAACAACATAGCCTATGTCTCTTTCCTACATTATGCTTCCTGAAATCTTGCAAGGTAGCTAAGCCATAAGGAGAGCACTGTGTTCACCGATACACTTTCAGGTAGAGTCAGCCGCGTGTGCTTACAAAACCAGTAAATGGAGGTGAAAGGACTTGAACCCTTATCTCTGTCCTCTGTCCTCTTATACTTCCTGCTCGCTTGGTGACTTTATTTAGCCACATTCAGTGAGTAAGTGATTCCCGAAGACCACAAGGATCATTCGTCTGGGCCTGTTGTCGACAGAAATGTGTACTTGGTTCTTTGCACAAAACCATGTTTGAGGGACATCGTTGTGATCACTGCTGATAGGTGGAGGGACAAATATAAAGGAACACCTATTTCTGGACAGGAGCATTTGGGAAATAAGAGTGTGTAGTGGAGTGAAGTGTTTATTTGAGGGTCCAAACGTCCCTCTTTAGATGGTTATTACTTCTTTACATTCGTGAACATCATAAAAAGCAATGATTTTAAAATCGCAGACGCCTATTATTACAGTAATTCATTTGTTGAGGTGGGAGGAAAAGAGAAGGAAGTTGCTGCACCACGAAATCTATGCCTGAGCACTGCTGAAACAAAACAAAAAAATTCACGGTGGCTAGATTGGGCTATTTTCTACTGACTCTCTCTGGGGACTCAAGCAGAATCCATTTGTTTGTTTGTTTCTCAGTTTCACTTGTCTAGGGTACCTGTCCCTGCCCCTTCAGCATGTAGTTTGTCTGTGTCCTTGGATCTCAAGTGAGTCTCCAGAAAGGGAGCACGTAGTTGGTCTTGAGTTTTCATCAGTTCTTCTAAACCTGTGTCTTTTGATTGGAGCACTCAAAGCCTGTACTTTTATTCTGATATTTGAGAGCAGTGCTCTTACATCAGTTTGAAATTTTCTTTGTTCTCATTAATATACAATCACATGCAGAACATTATGTTTTCCAGTCTACTCTCTTCAGCAAGTCCCCCGAAATCCCAGTTACAGTCGCTCTCCTTCATCATGTACTAAGATGCTGTAGAATCACTACATGTCTCCTCTGTGTTGTAGAGCCCTACCCATGACGCACCACCCTACACATTAAACATGCTAATCCTAATGCCCCCATTCTTTTTCCGCGCCCTTATTACTCCGTTCCCACAAACGCTACCCAGTCCCTTTCTCTTTGGTAACTGCTAGTCCACTCTTGGGTACTGTGAGTCTGATGCTGTCTTTTCCTTCAGTTTTTCGTTGTTATCATACTCCACACATGAGTGAAATCATTTGGTACATGTATTTCTCCGCCTAGCCTGTTTGACTCAGCATAATACCCTCGACCTCCATCCACGTTATTGCAAATGATAGGATTTGTTTTCTTCTTATGGCTGCTTACTGCACTTTTTAAACTGGATTTCATTCTTCTTTTTTGTTTGTAGTTTTGCTATGTGCTTTCACCATTGCTCTCCTGGTAATGAGCAGTAGCTTTGTGTTAGTTGATATGTACCTATATCTATCTATCTGTCTGTCTATCTATTTATCAATCAATCAACTTTTTGTCTGCCCATCTGTCCTTGTGTACAGAACAGTTAACCACATATCATATATCACTTTCCTACATTATGCTTCCAAAAATCCTGCAAAGTATCTAGGCTGTAGAGAGAGCACTGTGTTCACCGAGACCCTTGCAGGTCGAGACGGCCACGTGTACCTACAAAACCAGGAAATGTTTGTGCAGGGACTTGAACCCGTGTCTCTGTCCTCTGTCCTCTTTCATCTCCTCCTAATTTGCTGTCTGTAATTAGCCACATTCATTGACTAAGTGCTCCCTGAAGACCACAAGTATCATTCCTCTGGGCCTGTTGTCGACAGAAAAGTAAACACGTTGCTTTGCTCACCACCGTGTTTGAAGGACATCAGCGTGATCACCGCCTATAGGACGGAGGGTCAAATAGAAAGGAACACCAATTTCTAGACAGGAGCAGTTGGGAGCCAAGACTGTATTGTGGAGTGACGTGTTTATTTGAGTGTCCAAACTTCCCTCTTTAGGTGGTTATTAGATCTTCTCAGTCCTGAAATCATATAACCCACTGATTTCAATGGCCCAGATGCTTATAATTACAGCAACTCAGTTGTTGAGGTGAAAGAAAATGAGAAGTATGTTGCTGCACCACTAAATCTATCACTGGGAACTGATGAAAGCAAACAAAAATAATTCACGGTGGTCAGATAGGGCTATTTTCTGCTGACCGTCACTGGGGACTCAAACAGAATCCATTTGTTTGATAGTTTGTTTTTCAGATTCACTCGTGTAAGGTACTTGTCCACACACCTGCTTGTAGTTTGTCTGTGTCCTTGGATCTCAAGTGAGTCTCCTGTAAGTAAGCACGTAGGTGTCTTGAGTTTTATCCCTTCTTTTAACCCTGTGTCTTTTGCTTGCAGCACTCAGTGCATGACCTTTTATTCTGATGATTCAGAGCTGTACATTTATTGCACTTAAAGAATTTTTTTATCATTAATCTACAATCACGTGAAGAACATTATGTTTACTATGCTCCCCCCCTCACCAAGTCCCCCCAAAAAACCTCTTCAGTCGCTGTCTATCAGCATAGTTGTATGCTGTGGATCCCTTCACCATGTCCGCCCCCACAGACCCGTTACAGTAATTTTCCATCAGTGAGTAGTAAGATGCTATATGATCTCTACTAGACTTCTCTGTGTTGTACAGTACTCCCCATGCACACCCGACCCCAGGCATTATTCATGTTATTCCCAATTACCACTATTCTTTCTCCCCACACTTATCCCTCCCTTCAGACTCACCCTGCCTTGTCCTTTTCCATTTGGTAACTTTTAGTCAACTCTCGGATTCTGTGAGAGTGCTGCTGTTTTTTTCCTTCAGTTTCTCTTTGTTGTTTTACTCCACACATGAGTGAAATCACTTGGTACTTGTCTTTCTCCGCCTGGCCTATTTCTCTGAACGTACTACCGTCTAGCTCCATCCACGTCATTGCCAATGGTAGTGTTTGTTTTCTTCTTAAGGCTGCTTACTGCAATTTTAAACTGGATTTCATTCTTCCTTTTTGTTTGTAGATTAGCTATGTTATTCACCATTCAACTCCTATTTATGAACAATAGCTTTGTGTCAATCGATATGTATCTGTATCTATCTATCTAACGGTCTGTCTGTCTATCTATGTATCTGTGTATGTAAGTATGTATGTATGTATCTATGGATCTATCTTTCTATCTATCTATCTATCTTCCTATCATCTATCTTTGATGTCTGTCATCTATCAATCTATGTACCTATCTATCTATCTTTCATCTGTCATCTGTGTACCTATCTATCTATGAATCAATCACCTTTTTGTCTGCCCATCTATCTTTCTCTACAGAACAGTTAACAACATAGCCTATGTCTCTTTCCTACATTATGCTTCCTGAAATCTTGCAAGGTAGCTAAGCCATAAGGAGAGCACTGTGTTCACCGATACACTTTCAGGTAGAGTCAGCCGCGTGTGCTTACAAAACCAGTAAATGGAGGTGAAAGGACTTGAACCCTTATCTCTGTCCTCTGTCCTCTTATACTTCCTGCTCGCTTGGTGACTTTATTTAGCCACATTCAGTGTGTAAGTGATTCCCGAAGACCACAAGGATCATTCGTCTGGGCCTGTTGTCGACAGAAATGTGTACTTGGTTCTTTGCACAAAACCATGTTTGAGGGACATCGTTGTGATCACTGCTGATAGGTGGAGGGACAAATATAAAGGAACACCTATTTCTGGACAGGAGCATTTGGGAAATAAGAGTGTGTAGTGGAGTGAAGTGTTTATTTGAGGGTCCAAACGTCCCTCTTTAGATGGTTATTACTTCTTTACATTCGTGAACATCATAAAAAGCAATGATTTTAAAATCGCAGACGCCTATTATTACAGTAATTCATTTGTTGAGGTGGGAGGAAAAGAGAAGGAAGTTGCTGCACCACGAAATCTATGCCTGAGCACTGCTGAAACAAAACAAAAAAATTCACGGTGGCTAGATTGGGCTATTTTCTACTGACTCTCTCTGGGGACTCAAGCAGAATCCATTTGTTTGTTTGTTTCTCAGTTTCACTTGTCTAGGGTACCTGTCCCTGCCCCTTCAGCATGTAGTTTGTCTGTGTCCTTGGATCTCAAGTGAGTCTCCAGAAAGGGAGCACGTAGTTGGTCTTGAGTTTTCATCAGTTCTTCTAAACCTGTGTCTTTTGATTGGAGCACTCAAAGCCTGTACTTTTATTCTGATATTTGAGAGCAGTGCTCTTACATCAGTTTGAAATTTTCTTTGTTCTCATTAATATACAATCACATGCAGAACATTATGTTTTCCAGTCTACTCTCTTCAGCAAGTCCCCCGAAATCCCAGTTACAGTCGCTCTCCTTCATCATGTACTAAGATGCTGTAGAATCACTACATGTCTCCTCTGTGTTGTAGAGCCCTACCCATGACGCACCACCCTACACATTAAACATGCTAATCCTAATGCCCCCATTCTTTTTCCGCGCCCTTATTACTCCGTTCCCACAAACGCTACCCAGTCCCTTTCTCTTTGGTAACTGCTAGTCCACTCTTGGGTACTGTGAGTCTGATGCTGTCTTTTCCTTCAGTTTTTCGTTGTTATCATACTCCACACATGAGTGAAATCATTTGGTACATGTATTTCTCCGCCTAGCCTGTTTGACTCAGCATAATACCCTCGACCTCCATCCACGTTATTGCAAATGATAGGATTTGTTTTCTTCTTATGGCTGCTTACTGCACTTTTTAAACTGGATTTCATTCTTCTTTTTTGTTTGTAGTTTTGCTATGTGCTTTCACCATTGCTCTCCTGGTAATGAGCAGTAGCTTTGTGTTAGTTGATATGTACCTATATCTATCTATCTGTCTGTCTATCTATTTATCAATCAATCAACTTTTTGTCTGCCCATCTGTCCTTGTGTACAGAACAGTTAACCACATATCATATATCACTTTCCTACATTATGCTTCCAAAAATCCTGCAAAGTATCTAGGCTGTAGAGAGAGCACTGTGTTCACCGAGACCCTTGCAGGTCGAGACGGCCACGTGTACCTACAAAACCAGGAAATGTTTGTGCAGGGACTTGAACCCGTGTCTCTGTCCTCTGTCCTCTTTCATCTCCTCCTAATTTGCTGTCTGTAATTAGCCACATTCATTGACTAAGTGCTCCCTGAAGACCACAAGTATCATTCCTCTGGGCCTGTTGTCGACAGAAAAGTAAACACGTTGCTTTGCTCACCACCGTGTTTGAAGGACATCAGCGTGATCACCGCCTATAGGATGGAGGGTCAAATAGAAAGGAACACCAATTTCTAGACAGGAGCAGTTGGGAGCCAAGAGTGTATTGTGGAGTGACGTGTTTATTTGAGTGTCCAAACTTCCCTCTTTAGGTGGTTATTAGATCTTCTCAGTCCTGAAATCATATAACCCACTGATTTCAATGGCCCAGATGCTTATAATTACAGCAACTCAGTTGTTGAGGTGAAAGAAAATGAGAAGTATGTTGCTGCACCACTAAATCTATCACTGGGAACTGATGAAAGCAAACAAAAATAATTCACGGTGGTCAGATAGGGCTATTTTCTGCTGACCGTCACTGGGGACTCAAACAGAATCCATTTGTTTGATAGTTTGTTTTTCAGATTCACTCGTGTAAGGTACTTGTCCACACACCTGCTTGTAGTTTGTCTGTGTCCTTGGATCTCAAGTGAGTCTCCTGTAAGTAAGCACGTAGGTGTCTTGAGTTTTATCCCTTCTTTTAACCCTGTGTCTTTTGCTTGCAGCACTCAGTGCATGACCTTTTATTCTGATGATTCAGAGCTGTACATTTATTGCACTTAAAGAATTTTTTTATCATTAATCTACAATCACGTGAAGAACATTATGTTTACTATGCTCCCCCCCTCACCAAGTCCCCCCAAAAAACCTCTTCAGTCGCTGTCTATCAGCATAGTTGTATGCTGTGGATCCCTTCACCATGTCCGCCCCCACAGACCCGTTACAGTAATTTTCCATCAGTGAGTAGTAAGATGCTATATGATCTCTACTAGACTTCTCTGTGTTGTACAGTACTCCCCATGCACACCCGACCCCAGGCATTATTCATGTTATTCCCAATTACCACTATTCTTTCTCCCCACACTTATCCCTCCCTTCAGACTCACCCTGCCTTGTCCTTTTCCATTTGGTAACTTTTAGTCAACTCTCGGATTCTGTGAGAGTGCTGCTGTTTTTTTCCTTCAGTTTCTCTTTGTTGTTTTACTCCACACATGAGTGAAATCACTTGGTACTTGTCTTTCTCCGCCTGGCCTATTTCTCTGAACGTACTACCGTCTAGCTCCATCCACGTCATTGCCAATGGTAGTGTTTGTTTTCTTCTTAAGGCTGCTTACTGCAATTTTAAACTGGATTTCATTCTTCCTTTTTGTTTGTAGATTAGCTATGTTATTCACCATTCAACTCCTATTTATGAACAATAGCTTTGTGTCAATCGATATGTATCTGTATCTATCTATCTAACGGTCTGTCTGTCTATCTATGTATCTGTGTATGTATGTATGTATGTATCTATGGATCTATCTTTCTATCTATCTATCTATCTTCCTATCATCTATCTTTGATGTCTGTCATCTATCAATCTATGTACCTATCTATCTATCTTTCATCTGTCATCTGTGTACCTATCTATCTATGAATCAATCACCTTTTTGTCTGCCCATCTATCTTTCTCTACAGAACAGTTAACAACATAGCCTATGTCTCTTTCCTACATTATGCTTCCTGAAATCTTGCAAGGTAGCTAAGCCATAAGGAGAGCACTGTGTTCACCGATACACTTTCAGGTAGAGTCAGCCGCGTGTGCTTACAAAACCAGTAAATGGAGGTGAAAGGACTTGAACCCTTATCTCTGTCCTCTGTCCTCTTATACTTCCTGCTCGCTTGGTGACTTTATTTAGCCACATTCAGTGTGTAAGTGATTCCCGAAGACCACAAGGATCATTCGTCTGGGCCTGTTGTCGACAGAAATGTGTACTTGGTTCTTTGCACAAAACCATGTTTGAGGGACATCGTTGTGATCACTGCTGATAGGTGGAGGGACAAATATAAAGGAACACCTATTTCTGGACAGGAGCATTTGGGAAATAAGAGTGTGTAGTGGAGTGAAGTGTTTATTTGAGGGTCCAAACGTCCCTCTTTAGATGGTTATTACTTCTTTACATTCGTGAACATCATAAAAAGCAATGATTTTAAAATCGCAGACGCCTATTATTACAGTAATTCATTTGTTGAGGTGGGAGGAAAAGAGAAGGAAGTTGCTGCACCACGAAATCTATGCCTGAGCACTGCTGAAACAAAACAAAAAAATTCACGGTGGCTAGATTGGGCTATTTTCTACTGACTCTCTCTGGGGACTCAAGCAGAATCCATTTGTTTGTTTGTTTCTCAGTTTCACTTGTCTAGGGTACCTGTCCCTGCCCCTTCAGCATGTAGTTTGTCTGTGTCCTTGGATCTCAAGTGAGTCTCCAGAAAGGGAGCACGTAGTTGGTCTTGAGTTTTCATCAGTTCTTCTAAACCTGTGTCTTTTGATTGGAGCACTCAAAGCCTGTACTTTTATTCTGATATTTGAGAGCAGTGCTCTTACATCAGTTTGAAATTTTCTTTGTTCTCATTAATATACAATCACATGCAGAACATTATGTTTTCCAGTCTACTCTCTTCAGCAAGTCCCCCGAAATCCCAGTTACAGTCGCTCTCCTTCATCATGTACTAAGATGCTGTAGAATCACTACATGTCTCCTCTGTGTTGTAGAGCCCTACCCATGACGCACCACCCTACACATTAAACATGCTAATCCTAATGCCCCCATTCTTTTTCCGCGCCCTTATTACTCCGTTCCCACAAACGCTACCCAGTCCCTTTCTCTTTGGTAACTGCTAGTCCACTCTTGGGTACTGTGAGTCTGATGCTGTCTTTTCCTTCAGTTTTTCGTTGTTATCATACTCCACACATGAGTGAAATCATTTGGTACATGTATTTCTCCGCCTAGCCTGTTTGACTCAGCATAATACCCTCGACCTCCATCCACGTTATTGCAAATGATAGGATTTGTTTTCTTCTTATGGCTGCTTACTGCACTTTTTAAACTGGATTTCATTCTTCTTTTTTGTTTGTAGTTTTGCTATGTGCTTTCACCATTGCTCTCCTGGTAATGAGCAGTAGCTTTGTGTTAGTTGATATGTACCTATATCTATCTATCTGTCTGTCTATCTATTTATCAATCAATCAACTTTTTGTCTGCCCATCTGTCCTTGTGTACAGAACAGTTAACCACATATCATATATCACTTTCCTACATTATGCTTCCAAAAATCCTGCAAAGTATCTAGGCTGTAGAGAGAGCACTGTGTTCACCGAGACCCTTGCAGGTCGAGACGGCCACGTGTACCTACAAAACCAGGAAATGTTTGTGCAGGGACTTGAACCCGTGTCTCTGTCCTCTGTCCTCTTTCATCTCCTCCTAATTTGCTGTCTGTAATTAGCCACATTCATTGACTAAGTGCTCCCTGAAGACCACAAGTATCATTCCTCTGGGCCTGTTGTCGACAGAAAAGTAAACACGTTGCTTTGCTCACCACCGTGTTTGAAGGACATCAGCGTGATCACCGCCTATAGGATGGAGGGTCAAATAGAAAGGAACACCAATTTCTAGACAGGAGCAGTTGGGAGCCAAGAGTGTATTGTGGAGTGACGTGTTTATTTGAGTGTCCAAACTTCCCTCTTTAGGTGGTTATTAGATCTTCTCAGTCCTGAAATCATATAACCCACTGATTTCAATGGCCCAGATGCTTATAATTACAGCAACTCAGTTGTTGAGGTGAAAGAAAATGAGAAGTATGTTGCTGCACCACTAAATCTATCACTGGGAACTGATGAAAGCAAACAAAAATAATTCACGGTGGTCAGATAGGGCTATTTTCTGCTGACCGTCACTGGGGACTCAAACAGAATCCATTTGTTTGATAGTTTGTTTTTCAGATTCACTCGTGTAAGGTACTTGTCCACACACCTGCTTGTAGTTTGTCTGTGTCCTTGGATCTCAAGTGAGTCTCCTGTAAGTAAGCACGTAGGTGTCTTGAGTTTTATCCCTTCTTTTAACCCTGTGTCTTTTGCTTGCAGCACTCAGTGCATGACCTTTTATTCTGATGATTCAGAGCTGTACATTTATTGCACTTAAAGAATTTTTTTATCATTAATCTACAATCACGTGAAGAACATTATGTTTACTATGCTCCCCCCCTCACCAAGTCCCCCCAAAAAACCTCTTCAGTCGCTGTCTATCAGCATAGTTGTATGCTGTGGATCCCTTCACCATGTCCGCCCCCACAGACCCGTTACAGTAATTTTCCATCAGTGAGTAGTAAGATGCTATATGATCTCTACTAGACTTCTCTGTGTTGTACAGTACTCCCCATGCACACCCGACCCCAGGCATTATTCATGTTATTCCCAATTACCACTATTCTTTCTCCCCACACTTATCCCTCCCTTCAGACTCACCCTGCCTTGTCCTTTTCCATTTGGTAACTTTTAGTCAACTCTCGGATTCTGTGAGAGTGCTGCTGTTTTTTTCCTTCAGTTTCTCTTTGTTGTTTTACTCCACACATGAGTGAAATCACTTGGTACTTGTCTTTCTCCGCCTGGCCTATTTCTCTGAACGTACTACCGTCTAGCTCCATCCACGTCATTGCCAATGGTAGTGTTTGTTTTCTTCTTAAGGCTGCTTACTGCAATTTTAAACTGGATTTCATTCTTCCTTTTTGTTTGTAGATTAGCTATGTTATTCACCATTCAACTCCTATTTATGAACAATAGCTTTGTGTCAATCGATATGTATCTGTATCTATCTATCTAACGGTCTGTCTGTCTATCTATGTATCTGTGTATGTATGTATGTATGTATCTATGGATCTATCTTTCTATCTATCTATCTATCTTCCTATCATCTATCTTTGATGTCTGTCATCTATCAATCTATGTACCTATCTATCTATCTTTCATCTGTCATCTGTGTACCTATCTATCTATGAATCAATCACCTTTTTGTCTGCCCATCTATCTTTCTCTACAGAACAGTTAACAACATAGCCTATGTCTCTTTCCTACATTATGCTTCCTGAAATCTTGCAAGGTAGCTAAGCCATAAGGAGAGCACTGTGTTCACCGATACACTTTCAGGTAGAGTCAGCCGCGTGTGCTTACAAAACCAGTAAATGGAGGTGAAAGGACTTGAACCCTTATCTCTGTCCTCTGTCCTCTTATACTTCCTGCTCGCTTGGTGACTTTATTTAGCCACATTCAGTGAGTAAGTGATTCCCGAAGACCACAAGGATCATTCGTCTGGGCCTGTTGTCGACAGAAATGTGTACTTGGTTCTTTGCACAAAACCATGTTTGAGGGACATCGTTGTGATCACTGCTGATAGGTGGAGGGACAAATATAAAGGAACACCTATTTCTGGACAGGAGCATTTGGGAAATAAGAGTGTGTAGTGGAGTGAAGTGTTTATTTGAGGGTCCAAACGTCCCTCTTTAGATGGTTATTACTTCTTTACATTCGTGAACATCATAAAAAGCAATGATTTTAAAAGCGCAGACGCCTATTATTACAGCAATTCATTTGTTGAGGTGGGAGGAAATGAGAAGGAAGTTGCTGCACCACGAAATCTATGCCTGAGCACTGCTGAAACAAAACAAAAAAATTCACGGTGGCTAGATTGGGCTATTTTCTACTGACTCTCTCTGGGGACTCAAACAGAATCCATTTGTTTGTTTGTTTCTCAGTTTCACTTGTATAGGGTACCTGTCCCTGCCCCTTCAGCATGTAGTTTGTCTGTGTCCTTGGATCTCAAGTGAGTCTCCAGAAAGGGAGCACGTAGTTGGTCTTGAGTTTTCATCAGTTCTTCTAAACCTGTGTCTTTTGATTGGAGCACTCAAAGCCTGTACTTTTATTCTGATATTTGAGAGCAGTGCTCTTACATCAGTTTGAAATTTTCTTTGTTCTCATTAATATACAATCACATGCAGAACATTATGTTTTCCAGTCTACCCTCTTCAGCAAGTCCCCCCCAAATCCCAGTTACAGTCGCTGTCCGTCAGCATGTACTAAGTTGCTGTAGAATCACTACATGTCTTCTCTGTGTTGTAGAGCCCTACCCATGACCCACCACCCTACACATTAAACATGCTAATCCTAATGCCCCCATTCTTTTTCCCCGCCCTTATTACTCCGTTCCCACAAACGCTACCCAGTCCCTTTCTCTTTGGTAACTGCTAGTCCACTCTTGGGTACTGTGAGTCTGATGCTGTCTTTTCCTTCAGTTTTTCGTTGTTATCATACTCCAAACATGAGTGAAATCATTTGGTACATGTATTTCTCCGCCTAGCCTGTTTGACTCAGCATAATACCCTCGACCTCCATCCACGTTATTGCAAATGATAGGATTTGTTTTCTTCTTATGGCTGCTTACTGCACTTTTTAAACTGGATTTCATTCTTCTTTTTTGTTTGTAGTTTTGCTATGTGCTTTCACCATTGCTCTCCTGGTAATGAGCAGTAGCTTTGTGTTAGTTGATATGTACCTATATCTATCTATCTGTCTGTCTATCTATTTATCAATCAATCAACTTTTTGTCTGCCCATCTGTCCTTGTGTACAGAACAGTTAACCACATATCATATATCACTTTCCTACATTATGCTTCCAAAAATCCTGCAAAGTATCTAGGCTGTAGAGAGAGCACTGTGTTCACCGAGACCCTTGCAGGTCGAGACGGCCACGTGTACCTACAAAACCAGGAAATGGTTGTGCCCGGACTTGAACCCGTGTCTCTGTCCTCTGTCCTCTTTCATCTCCTTCTAATTTGCTGTCTGTAATTAGCCACATTCATTGACTAAGTGCTCCCTGAAGACCACAAGTATCATTCCTCTGGGCCTGTTGTCGACAGAAAAGTAAACACGTTGCTTTGCTCACCACCGTGTTTGAAGGACATCAGCGTGATCACCGCCGATAGGACGGAGGGTCAAATAGAAAGGAACACCAATTTCTAGACAGGAGCAGTTGGGAGCCAAGAGTGTATTGTGGAGTGACGTGTTTATTTGAGTGTCCAAACTTCCCTCTTTAGGTGGTTATTAGATCTTCTCAGTCGTGAAATCATAAAACCCACTGATTTCAATGGCCCAGATGCTTATAATTACAGCAACTCAGTTGTTGAGGTGAAAGAAAATGAGAAGTATGTTGCTGCACCACTAAATCTATCACTGGGAACTGATGAAACCAAACAAAAATAATTCACGGTGGTCAGATAGGGCTATTTTCTGCTGACCGTCACTGGGGACTCAAACAGAATCCATTTGTTTGATAGTTTGTTTTTCAGATTCACTCGTGTAAGGTACTTGTCCACACACCTGCTTGTAGTTTGTCTGTGTCCTTGGATCTCAAGTGAGTCTCCTGTAAGTAAGCACGTAGGTGTCTTGAGTTTTATCCCTTCTTTTAACCCTGTGTCTTTTGCTTGCAGCACTCAGTGCATGACCTTTTATTCTGATGATTCAGAGCTGTACATTTATTGCACTTAAAGAATTTTTTTATCATTAATCTACAATCACGTGAAGAACATTATGTTTACTATGCTCCCCCCCTCACCAAGTCCCCCCGAAAAACCTCTTCAGTCGCTGTCTATCAGCGTAGTTGAATGCTGTGGATCCCTTCACCATGTCCGCCCCCACAGACCCGTTACAGTAATTTTCCATCAGTGAGTAGTAAGATGCTATATGATCTCTCCTAGACTTCTCTGTGTTGTACAGTACTCCCCATGCACACCCGACCCCAGGCATTATTCATGTTATTCCCAATTACCACTATTCTTTCTCCCCACACTTATCCCTCCCTTCAGACTCACCCTGCCTTGTCCTTTTCCATTTGGTAACTTTTAGTCAACTCTCGGATTCTGTGAGAGTGCTGCTGTTTTTTTCCTTCAGTTTCTCTTTGTTGTTTTACTCCACACATGAGTGAAATCACTTGGTACTTGTCTTTCTCCGCCTGGCCTATTTCTCTGAACGTACTACCGTCTAGCTCCATCCACGTCATTGAAAATGGTAGTGTTTGTTTTCTTCTTAAGGCTGCTTACTGCAATTTTAAACTGGATTTCATTCTTCCTTTTTGTTTGTAGATTAGCTATGTTATTCACCATTCAACTCCTATTTATGAACAATAGCTTTGTGTCAATCGATATGTATCTGTATCTATCTATCTAACGGTCTGTCTGTCTATCTATGTATCTGTGTATGTAAGTATGTATGTATGTATCTATGGATCTATCTTTCTATCTATCTATCTATCTTCCTATCATCTATCTTTGATGTCTGTCATCTATCAATCTATGTACCTATCTATCTATCTTTCATCTGTCATCTGTGTACCTATCTATCTATGAATCAATCACCTTTTTGTCTGCCCATCTATCTTTCTCTACAGAACAGTTAACAACATAGCCTATGTCTCTTTCCTACATTATGCTTCCTGAAATCTTGCAAGGTAGCTAAGCCATAAGGAGAGCACTGTGTTCACCGATACACTTTCAGGTAGAGTCAGCCGCGTGTGCTTACAAAACCAGTAAATGGAGGTGAAAGGACTTGAACCCGTATCTCTGTCCTCTGTCCTCTTATACTTCCTGCTCGCTTGGTGACTTTATTTAGCCACATTCAGTGAGTAAGTGATTCCCGAAGACCACAAGGATCATTCGTCTGGGCCTGTTGTCGACAGAAATGTGTACTTGGTTCTTTGCACAAAACCATGTTTGAGGGACATCGTTGTGATCACTGCTGATAGGTGGAGGGACAAATATAAAGGAACACCTATTTCTGGACAGGAGCATTTGGGAAATAAGAGTGTGTAGTGGAGTGAAGTGTTTATTTGAGGGTCCAAACGTCCCTCTTTAGATGGTTATTACTTCTTTACATTCGTGAACATCATAAAAAGCAATGATTTTAAAAGCGCAGACGCCTATTATTACAGCAATTCATTTGTTGAGGTGGGAGGAAATGAGAAGGAAGTTGCTGCACCACGAAATATATGCCTGAGCACTGCTGAAACAAAACAAAAAAATTCACGGTGGCTAGATTGGGCTATTTTCTACTGACTCTCTCTGGGGACTCAAACAGAATCCATTTGTTTGTTTGTTTCTCAGTTTCACTTGTATAGGGTACCTGTCCCTGCCCCTTCAGCATGTAGTTTGTCTGTGTCCTTGGATCTCAAGTGAGTCTCCAGAAAGGGAGCACGTAGTTGGTCTTGAGTTTTCATCAGTTCTTCTAAACCTGTGTCTTTTGATTGGAGCACTCAAAGCCTGTACTTTTATTCTGATATTTGAGAGCAGTGCTCTTACATCATTTTGAAATTTTCTTTGTTCTCATTAATATACAATCACATGCAGAACATTATGTTTTCCAGTCTACCCTCTTCAGCAAGTCCCCCCCAAATCCCAGTTACAGTCGCTGTCCGTCAGCATGTACTAAGTTGCTGTAGAATCACTACATGTCTTCTCTGTGTTGTAGAGCCCTACCCATGACCCACCACCCTACACATTAAACATGCTAATCCTAATGCCCCCATTCTTTTTCCCCGCCCTTATTACTCCGTTCCCACAAACGCTACCCAGTCCCTTTCTCTTTGGTAACTGCTAGTCCACTCTTGGGTACTGTGAGTCTGATGCTGTCTTTTCCTTCAGTTTTTCGTTGTTATCATACTCCAAACATGAGTGAAATCATTTGGTACATGTATTTCTCCGCCTAGCCTGTTTGACTCAGCATAATACCCTCGACCTCCATCCACGTTATTGCAAATGATAGGATTTGTTTTCTTCTTATGGCTGCTTACTGCACTTTTTAAACTGGATTTCATTCTTCTTTTTTGTTTGTAGTTTTGCTATGTGCTTTCACCATTGCTCTCCTGGTAATGAGCAGTAGCTTTGTGTTAGTTGATATGTACCTATATCTATCTATCTGTCTGTCTATCTATTTATCAATCAATCAACTTTTTGTCTGCCCATCTGTCCTTGTGTACAGAACAGTTAACCACATATCATATATCACTTTCCTACATTATGCTTCCAAAAATCCTGCAAAGTATCTAGGCTGTAGAGAGAGCACTGTGTTCACCGAGACCCTTGCAGGTCGAGACGGCCACGTGTACCTACAAAACCAGGAAATGGTTGTGCCCGGACTTGAACCCGTGTCTCTGTCCTCTGTCCTCTTTCATCTCCTTCTAATTTGCTGTCTGTAATTAGCCACATTCATTGACTAAGTGCTCCCTGAAGACCACAAGTATCATTCCTCTGGGCCTGTTGTCGACAGAAAAGTAAACACGTTGCTTTGCTCACCACCGTGTTTGAAGGACATCAGCGTGATCACCGCCGATAGGACGGAGGGTCAAATAGAAAGGAACACCAATTTCTAGACAGGAGCAGTTGGGAGCCAAGAGTGTATTGTGGAGTGACGTGTTTATTTGAGTGTCCAAACTTCCCTCTTTAGGTGGTTATTAGATCTTCTCAGTCGTGAAATCATAAAACCCACTGATTTCAATGGCCCAGATGCTTATAATTACAGCAACTCAGTTGTTGAGGTGAAAGAAAATGAGAAGTATGTTGCTGCACCACTAAATCTATCACTGGGAACTGATGAAACCAAACAAAAATAATTCACGGTGGTCAGATAGGGCTATTTTCTGCTGACCGTCACTGGGGACTCAAACAGAATCCATTTGTTTGATAGTTTGTTTTTCAGATTCACTCGTGTAAGGTACTTGTCCACACACCTGCTTGTAGTTTGTCTGTGTCCTTGGATCTCAAGTGAGTCTCCTGTAAGTAAGCACGTAGGTGTCTTGAGTTTTATCCCTTCTTTTAACCCTGTGTCTTTTGCTTGCAGCACTCAGTGCATGACCTTTTATTCTGATGATTCAGAGCTGTACATTTATTGCACTTAAAGAATTTTTTTATCATTAATCTACAATCACGTGAAGAACATTATGTTTACTATGCTCCCCCCCTCACCAAGTCCCCCCGAAAAACCTCTTCAGTCGCTGTCTATCAGCGTAGTTGAATGCTGTGGATCCCTTCACCATGTCCGCCCCCACAGACCCGTTACAGTAATTTTCCATCAGTGAGTAGTAAGATGCTATATGATCTCTCCTAGACTTCTCTGTGTTGTACAGTACTCCCCATGCACACCCGACCCCAGGCATTATTCATGTTATTCCCAATTACCACTATTCTTTCTCCCCACACTTATCCCTCCCTTCAGACTCACCCTGCCTTGTCCTTTTCCATTTGGTAACTTTTAGTCAACTCTCGGATTCTGTGAGAGTGCTGCTGTTTTTTTCCTTCAGTTTCTCTTTGTTGTTTTACTCCACACATGAGTGAAATCACTTGGTACTTGTCTTTCTCCGCCTGGCCTATTTCTCTGAACGTACTACCGTCTAGCTCCATCCACGTCATTGAAAATGGTAGTGTTTGTTTTCTTCTTAAGGCTGCTTACTGCAATTTTAAACTGGATTTCATTCTTCCTTTTTGTTTGTAGATTAGCTATGTTATTCACCATTCAACTCCTATTTATGAACAATAGCTTTGTGTCAATCGATATGTATCTGTATCTATCTATCTAACGGTCTGTCTGTCTATCTATGTATCTGTGTATGTAAGTATGTATGTATGTATCTATGGATCTATCTTTCTATCTATCTATCTATCTTCCTATCATCTATCTTTGATGTCTGTCATCTATCAATCTATGTACCTATCTATCTATCTTTCATCTGTCATCTGTGTACCTATCTATCTATGAATCAATCACCTTTTTGTCTGCCCATCTATCTTTCTCTACAGAACAGTTAACAACATAGCCTATGTCTCTTTCCTACATTATGCTTCCTGAAATCTTGCAAGGTAGCTAAGCCATAAGGAGAGCACTGTGTTCACCGATACACTTTCAGGTAGAGTCAGCCGCGTGTGCTTACAAAACCAGTAAATGGAGGTGAAAGGACTTGAACCCGTATCTCTGTCCTCTGTCCTCTTATACTTCCTGCTCGCTTGGTGACTTTATTTAGCCACATTCAGTGAGTAAGTGATTCCCGAAGACCACAAGGATCATTCGTCTGGGCCTGTTGTCGACAGAAATGTGTACTTGGTTCTTTGCACAAAACCATGTTTGAGGGACATCGTTGTGATCACTGCTGATAGGTGGAGGGACAAATATAAAGGAACACCTATTTCTGGACAGGAGCATTTGGGAAATAAGAGTGTGTAGTGGAGTGAAGTGTTTATTTGAGGGTCCAAACGTCCCTCTTTAGATGGTTATTACTTCTTTACATTCGTGAACATCATAAAAAGCAATGATTTTAAAAGCGCAGACGCCTATTATTACAGCAATTCATTTGTTGAGGTGGGAGGAAATGAGAAGGAAGTTGCTGCACCACGAAATATATGCCTGAGCACTGCTGAAACAAAACAAAAAAATTCACGGTGGCTAGATTGGGCTATTTTCTACTGACTCTCTCTGGGGACTCAAACAGAATCC
This sequence comes from Manis pentadactyla, assembly GCF_030020395.1. NCBI lineage: Eukaryota > Metazoa > Chordata > Mammalia > Pholidota > Manidae > Manis > Manis pentadactyla. The sequence goes on along the minus strand of NC_080038.1, from coordinate 162,264,843 downwards.
ATTTGTTTGTTTGTTTCTCAGTTTCACTTGTATAGGGTACCTGTCCCTGCCCCTTCAGCATGTAGTTTGTCTGTGTCCTTGGATCTCAAGTGAGTCTCCAGAAAGGGAGCACGTAGTTGGTCTTGAGTTTTCATCAGTTCTTCTAAACCTGTGTCTTTTGATTGGAGCACTCAAAGCCTGTACTTTTATTCTGATATTTGAGAGCAGTGCTCTTACATCATTTTGAAATTTTCTTTGTTCTCATTAATATACAATCACATGCAGAACATTATGTTTTCCAGTCTACCCTCTTCAGCAAGTCCCCCCCAAATCCCAGTTACAGTCGCTGTCCGTCAGCATGTACTAAGTTGCTGTAGAATCACTACATGTCTTCTCTGTGTTGTAGAGCCCTACCCATGACCCACCACCCTACACATTAAACATGCTAATCCTAATGCCCCCATTCTTTTTCCCCGCCCTTATTACTCCGTTCCCACAAACGCTACCCAGTCCCTTTCTCTTTGGTAACTGCTAGTCCACTCTTGGGTACTGTGAGTCTGATGCTGTCTTTTCCTTCAGTTTTTCGTTGTTATCATACTCCAAACATGAGTGAAATCATTTGGTACATGTATTTCTCCGCCTAGCCTGTTTGACTCAGCATAATACCCTCGACCTCCATCCACGTTATTGCAAATGATAGGATTTGTTTTCTTCTTATGGCTGCTTACTGCACTTTTTAAACTGGATTTCATTCTTCTTTTTTGTTTGTAGTTTTGCTATGTGCTTTCACCATTGCTCTCCTGGTAATGAGCAGTAGCTTTGTGTTAGTTGATATGTACCTATATCTATCTATCTGTCTGTCTATCTATTTATCAATCAATCAACTTTTTGTCTGCCCATCTGTCCTTGTGTACAGAACAGTTAACCACATATCATATATCACTTTCCTACATTATGCTTCCAAAAATCCTGCAAAGTATCTAGGCTGTAGAGAGAGCACTGTGTTCACCGAGACCCTTGCAGGTCGAGACGGCCACGTGTACCTACAAAACCAGGAAATGGTTGTGCCGGGACTTGAACCCGTGTCTCTGTCCTCTGTCCTCTTTCATCTCCTTCTAATTTGCTGTCTGTAATTAGCCACATTCATTGACTAAGTGCTCCCTGAAGACCACAAGTATCATTCCTCTGGGCCTGTTGTCGACAGAAAAGTAAACACGTTGCTTTGCTCACCACCGTGTTTGAAGGACATCAGCGTGATCACCGCCTATAGGACGGAGGGTCAAATAGAAAGGAACACCAATTTCTAGACAGGAGCAGTTGGGAGCCAAGAGTGTATTGTGGAGTGACGTGTTTATTTGAGTGTCCAAACTTCCCTCTTTAGGTGGTTATTAGATCTTCTCAGTCCTGAAATCATATAACCCACTGATTTCAATGGCCCAGATGCTTATAATTACAGCAACTCAGTTGTTGAGGTGAAAGAAAATGAGAAGTATGTTGCTGCACCACTAAATCTATCACTGGGAACTGATGAAACCAAACAAAAATAATTCACGGTGGTCAGATAGGGCTATTTTCTGCTGACCGTCACTGGGGACTCAAACAGAATCCATTTGTTTGATAGTTTGTTTTTCAGATTCACTCGTGTAAGGTACTTGTCCACACACCTGCTTGTAGTTTGTCTGTGTCCTTGGATCTCAAGTGAGTCTCCTGTAAGTAAGCACGTAGGTGTCTTGAGTTTTATCCCTTCTTTTAACCCTGTGTCTTTTGCTTGCAGCACTCAGTGCATGACCTTTTATTCTGATGATTCAGAGCTGTACATTTATTGCACTTAAAGAATTTTTTTATCATTAATCTACAATCACGTGAAGAACATTATGTTTACTATGCTCCCCCCCTCACCAAGTCCCCCCGAAAAACCTCTTCAGTCGCTGTCTATCAGCGTAGTTGAATGCTGTGGATCCCTTCACCATGTCCGCCCCCACAGACCCGTTACAGTAATTTTCCATCAGTGAGTAGTAAGATGCTATATGATCTCTCCTAGACTTCTCTGTGTTGTACAGTACTCCCCATGCACACCCGACCCCAGGCATTATTCATGTTATTCCCAATTACCACTATTCTTTCTCCCCACACTTATCCCTCCCTTCAGACTCACCCTGCCTTGTCCTTTTCCATTTGGTAACTTTTAGTCAACTCTCGGATTCTGTGAGAGTGCTGCTGTTTTTTTCCTTCAGTTTCTCTTTGTTGTTTTACTCCACACATGAGTGAAATCACTTGGTACTTGTCTTTCTCCGCCTGGCCTATTTCTCTGAACGTACTACCGTCTAGCTCCATCCACGTCATTGAAAATGGTAGTGTTTGTTTTCTTCTTAAGGCTGCTTACTGCAATTTTAAACTGGATTTCATTCTTCCTTTTTGTTTGTAGATTAGCTATGTTATTCACCATTCAACTCCTATTTATGAACAATAGCTTTGTGTCAATCGATATGTATCTGTATCTATCTATCTAACGGTCTGTCTGTCTATCTATGTATCTGTGTATGTAAGTATGTATGTATGTATCTATGGATCTATCTTTCTATCTATCTATCTATCTTCCTATCATCTATCTTTGATGTCTGTCATCTATCAATCTATGTACCTATCTATCTATCTTTCATCTGTCATCTGTGTACCTATCTATCTATGAATCAATCACCTTTTTGTCTGCCCATCTATCTTTCTCTACAGAACAGTTAACAACATAGCCTATGTCTCTTTCCTACATTATGCTTCCTGAAATCTTGCAAGGTAGCTAAGCCATAAGGAGAGCACTGTGTTCACCGATACACTTTCAGGTAGAGTCAGCCGCGTGTGCTTACAAAACCAGTAAATGGAGGTGAAAGGACTTGAACCCGTATCTCTGTCCTCTGTCCTCTTATACTTCCTGCTCGCTTGGTGACTTTATTTAGCCACATTCAGTGAGTAAGTGATTCCCGAAGACCACAAGGATCATTCGTCTGGGCCTGTTGTCGACAGAAATGTGTACTTGGTTCTTTGCACAAAACCATGTTTGAGGGACATCGTTGTGATCACTGCTGATAGGTGGAGGGACAAATATAAAGGAACACCTATTTCTGGACAGGAGCATTTGGGAAATAAGAGTGTGTAGTGGAGTGAAGTGTTTATTTGAGGGTCCAAACGTCCCTCTTTAGATGGTTATTACTTCTTTACATTCGTGAACATCATAAAAAGCAATGATTTTAAAAGCGCAGACGCCTATTATTACAGCAATTCATTTGTTGAGGTGGGAGGAAATGAGAAGGAAGTTGCTGCACCACGAAATCTATGCCTGAGCACTGCTGAAACAAAACAAAAAAATTCACGGTGGCTAGATTGGGCTATTTACTACAGACTCTCTCTGGGGACTCAAACAGAATCCATTTGTTTGTTTGTTTCTCAGTTTCACTTGTATAGGGTACCTGTCCCTGCCCCTTCAGCTTGTAGTTTGTCTGTGTCCTTGGATCTCAAGTGAGTCTCCAGAAAGGGAGCACGTAGTTGGTCTTGAGTTTTCATCAGTTCTTCTAAACCTGTGTCTTTTGATTGGAGCACTCAAAGCCTGTACTTTTATTCTGATATTTGAGAGCAGTGCTCTTACATCAGTTTGAAATTTTCTTTGTTCTCATTAATATACAATCACATGCAGAACATTATGTTTTCCAGTCTACCCTCTTCAGCAAGTCCCCCCCAAATCCCAGTTACAGTCGCTGTCCGTCAGCATGTACTAAGTTGCTGTAGAATCACTACATGTCTTCTCTGTGTTGTAGAGCCCTACCAATGACCCACCAACCTACACATTAAACATGCTAATCCTAATGCCCCCATTCTTTTTCCCCGCCCTTTTTACTCCGTTCCCACAAACGCTACCCAGTCCCTTTCTCTTTGGTAACTGCTAGTCCACTCTTGGGTACTGTGAGTCTGATGCTGTCTTTTCCTTCAGTTTTTCGTTGTTATCATACTCCAAACATGAGTGAAATCATTTGGTACATGTATTTCTCCGCCAAGCCTGTTTGACTCAGCATAATACCCTCGACCTCCATCCACGTTATTGCAAATGATAGGGTTTGTTTTCTTCTTATGGCTGCTTACTGCACTTTTTAAACTGGATTTCATTCTTCATTTTTGTTTGTAGTTTTGCTATGTGCTTTCACCATTGCTCTCCTGGTAATGAGCAGTAGCTTTGTGTTAGTCGATATGTACCTATATCTATCTATCTGTCTGTCTATCTATTTATCAATCAATCAACTTTTTGTCTGCCAATCTGTCCTTGTGTACAGAACAGTTAACCACATATCATATATCACTTTCCTACATTATGCTTCCAAAAATCCTGCAAAGTATCTAGGCTGTAGAGAGAGCACTGTGTTCACCGAGACCCTTGCAGGTCGAGACGGCCACGTGTACCTACAAAACCAGGAAATGGTTGTGCCGGGACTTGAACCCGTGTCTCTGTCCTCTGTCCTCTTTCATCTCCTTCTAATTTGCTGTCTGTAATTAGCCACATTCATTGACTAAGTGCTCCCTGAAGACCACAAGTATCATTCCTCTGGGCCTGTTGTCGACAGAAAAGTAAACACGTTGCTTTGCTCACCACCGTGTTTGAAGGACATCAGCGTGATCACCGCCGATAGGACGGAGGGTCAAATAGGAAGGAACACCAATTTCTAGACAGGAGCAGTTGGGAGCCAAGAGTGTATTGTGGAATGAAGTGTTTATTTGAGTGTCCAAACTTCCCTCTTTAGGTGGTTATTAGATCTTCTGAGTCGTGAAATCATAAAACCCACTGATTTCAATGGCCCAGATGCTTATTATTACAGCAACTCATTTGTTGAGGTGAGAGAAAATGAGAAGTATGTTGCTGCACCACTAAATCTATCGCTGGGAACTGATGAAACCAAACAAAAATAATTCACGGTGGTCAGATAGGGCTATTTTCTGCTGACCGTCACTGGGGACTCAAACAGAATCCATTTGTTTGATAGTTTGTTTTTCAGATTCACTCGTGTAAGGTACTTGTCCACACACCTGCTTGTAGCTTGTCTGTGTCCTTGGATCTCAAGTGAGTCTCCTGTAAGTAAGCACGTAGGTGTCTTGAGTTTTATCCCTTCTTTTAACCCTGTGTCTTTTGCTTGCAGCACTCAGTGCATGACCTTTTATTCTGATGATTCAGAGCTGTACATTTATTGCACTTAAAGAATTTTTTTATCATTAATCTACAATCACGTGAAGAACATTATGTTTACTATGCTCCCCCCCTCACCAAGTCCCCCCGAAAAACCTCTTCAGTCGCTGTCTATCAGCGTAGTTGAATGCTGTGGATCCCTTCACCATGTCCGCCCCCACAGTCCCGTTACAGTAATTTTCCATCAGTGAGTAGTAAGATGCTATATGATCTCTACTAGACTTCTCTGTGTTGTACAGCACTCCCCATGCACACCCGACCCCACGCATTATTCATGTTATTCCCAATTACCACTATTCTTTCTCCCCACACTTATCCTTCCCTTCAGACTCACCCTGCCTTGTCCTTTTCCATTTGGTAATTTTTAGTCAACTCTCGGGTTCTGTGAGAGTGCTGCTGTTTTTTTCCTTCAGTTTTTCTTTGTTGTTTTACTCCACACATGAGTGAAATCACTTGGTACTTGTCTTTCTCCGCCTGGCATATTTCTCTGAACGTACTACCGTCTAGCTCCATTCACGTCATTGAAAATGGTAGTGTTTGTTTTCTTCTTAAGGCTGCTTACTGCAATTTTAAACTGGATTTCATTCTTCCTTTTTGTTTGTAGATTAGCTATGTTATTCACCATTCAACTCCTATTTATGAACAATAGCTTTGTGTCAATCGATATGTATCTGTATCTATCTATCTAACGGTCTGTCTGTCTATCTATGTATCTGTGTATGTAAGTATGTATGTATGTATCTATGGATCTATCTTTCTATCTATCTATCTATCTTCCTATCATCTATCTTTGATGTCTGTCATCTATCAATCTATGTACCTATCTATCTATCTTTCATCTGTCATCTGTGTACCTATCTATCTATGAATCAATCACCTTATTGTCTGCCCATCTATCTTTCTGTACAGAACAGTTAACAACATAGCCTATGTCTCTTTCCTACATTATGCTTCCTGAAATCTTGCAAGGTAGCTAAGCCATAAGGAGAGCACTGTGTTCACCGATACACTTTCAGGTAGAGTCAGCCGCGTGTGCTTACAAAACCAGTAAATGGAGGTGAAAGGACTTGAACCCGTATCTCTGTCCTCTGTCCTCTTATACTTCCTGCTCGCTTGGTGACTTTATTTAGCCACATTCAGTGAGTAAGTGATTCCCGAAGACCACAAGGATCCTTCGTCTGGGCCTGTAGTCGACAGAAAAGTGTACTTGGTTCTTTGCACAAAACCATGTTTGAGGGACATCGTTGTGATCACTGCTGATAGGTGGAGGGACAAATATAAAGGAACACCTATTTCTGGACAGGAGCATTTGGGAAATAAGAGTGTGTAGTGGAGTGAAGTGTTTATTTGAGGGTCCAAACGTCCCTCTTTAGATGGTTATTACTTCTTTACATTCGTGAACATCATAAAAAGCAATGATTTTAAAAGCGCAGACGCCTATTATTACAGCAATTCATTTGTTGAGGTGGGAGGAAATGAGAAGGAAGTTGCTGCACCACGAAATCTATGCCTGAGCACTGCTGAAACAAAACAAAAAGAATTCACGGTGGCTAGATTGGGAAATTTTCTCCTGACTCTCTCTGGGGACTCAAACAGAATCCATTTGTTTGTTTGTTTCTCAGTTTCACTTGTATAGGGTACCTGCCCTGCCCCTTCAGCTTGTAGTTTGTCTGTGTCCTTGGATCTCAAGTGAGTCTCCAGAAAGGGAGCACGTAGTTGGTCTTGAGTTTTCATCAGTTCTTCTAACCCTGTGTTTTTTGATTGGAGCACTCAAAGCCTGTACTTTTATTCTGATATTTGAGAGCAGTGCTCTTACATCAGTTTGAAATTTTCTTTGTTCTCATTAATATACAATCACATGCAGAACATTATGTTTTCCAGTCTACCCTCTTCAGCAAGTCCCCCCCAAATCCCAGTTACAGTCGCTGTCTGTCAGCATGTGCTAAGATGCAGTAGAATCACTCCATGTCTTCTCTGTGTTGTAAAGCCGTACCCATGAACCCCCCACCCTACACATTAAACATGCTAATCCTTATACCCCCATTCTTTTTCCTCGCCCTTATTACTCCGTTCCCACAAATGCTAGACAGTCCCTTTCTCTTTGGTAACTGTTAGTCCACTCTCGGGTTCTGTGAGTCTGCTGCTGTCTTTTCCTTCAGTTTTTCTTTGTTATCATACTCCACATATGAGTGAAATCATTTGGTACATGTATTTCTCCGCCTAGCCTGTTTGACTGAGCATAATACCCTCGACCTCCATCCACGTTATTGCAAATGATATGATTTGTTTTCTTCTAATGGCTGCTTACTGCACTTTTTAAACTGGATTTCATTCTTCTTTTTTGTTTGTAGTTTCGCTATGTGCTTTCACCATTGCTCTCCTGGTAATGAGCAGTAGCTTTGTGTTAGTCGATATGTACCTATATCTATCTATCTGTCTGTCTATCTATTTATCAATCAATCAACTTTTTGTCTGCCCATCTGTCCTTGTGTACAGAACAGTTAACCACATATCATATATCACTTTCCTACATTATGCTTCCAAAAATCCTGCAAAGTTTCTAGGCTGTAGAGAGAGCACTGTGTTCACCGACACCCTTGCAGGTCGAGACGGCCACGTGTACGTACACAACCAGGAAATGGTTGTGCCGGGACTTGAACCCTTGTCTCTGTCCTCTGTCCTCTTTCATCTCCTTCTAATTTGATGTCTGTAATTAGCCACATTCATTGACTAAGTGCTCCCTGAAGACCACAATTATCATTCATCTGGGCCTGTTGTCGACAGAAAAGTATACTTGTTGCTTTGCTCACCACCATGTTTGAAGGACATCAGCGTGATCACCGCTGATAGGACGGAGGGTCAAGTAGAACGGAACACCAATTTCTAGACAGGAGCATTTGGGAGCCAAGAGTGTATTGTGGAGTGACGTGTTTATTTGAGTGTCCAAACTTCCCTCTTTAGGTGGTTATTAGATCTTCTCAGTCGTGAACATCATAAAACCCACTGATTTCAATGGCCCAGATGCTTATTATTACAGCAACTCAGTTGTTGAGGTGAGAGAAAATGAGAAGTATGTTGCTGCACCACTAAATCTATCGCTGGGAACTGATGAAACCAAACAAAAATAATTCACGGTGGTCAGATAGGGCTATTTTCTGCTGACCGTCTCTGGGGACTCAAACAGAATCCATTTGTTTGATAGTTTGTTTTTCAGATTCACTCGTGTAAGGTACTTGTCCACACACCTGCTTGTAGTTTGTCTGTGTCCTTGGATCTCAAGTGAGTCTCCTGTAAGTAAGCACGTAGGTGTCTTGTGTTTTTATCCCTTCTTTTAACCCTGTGTCTTTTGTTTGCAGCACTCAGTGCATGACCTTTTATTCTGATGATTCAGAGCTGTACATTTATTGCACTTAAAGAATTTTTTTATCATTAATCTACAATCACGTGAAGAACATTATGTTTACTATGCTCCCCCCTCACCTAGTCCCCCCGAAAAACCTCTTCAGTCGCTGTCTATCAGCGTAGCTGAATGCTGTGGATCCCTTCACCATGACCGCCCCCACAGACCCGTTACAGTAATTTTCCATCAGTGAGTAATAAGATGCTATATGATCTCTACTAGACTTCTCTGTGTTGTACAGTACTCCCCATGCACACCCGACCCCACGCATTATTCATGCTATTCCCAATTACCACTATTCTTTCTCCCCACACTTATCCCTCCCTTCAGACTCACCCTGCCTTGTCCTTTTCCATTTGGTAACTTTTAATCAACTCTCGGATTCTGTGAGAGTGCTGCTGTTTCTTTCCTTTAGTTTCTCTTTGCTGTTTTACACCACCCATGAGTGAAATCACTTGGTTCTTGTCTTTCTCCGCCTTGCCTATTTCTCTGAACGTACTACCGTCTAGCTCCATCCACGTCATTGCCAATGGTAGTGTTTGTTTTCTTCTTGAGGCTGCTTACTGCAATTTTAAACTGGATTTCATTCTTCCTTTTTGTTTGTAGATTAGCTATGTTATTCACCATTCAACTCCTATTTATGAACAATAGCTTTGTGTCAATCGATATGTATCTGTATCTATCTATCTAACGGTCTCTCTGTCTATCTATGTATCTGTGTATGTAAGTATGTATATATGTATCTATGGATCTATCTTTCTATCTATCTATCTATCTTACTATCATCTATCTTTGATGTCTGTCATCTATCAATCTATGTACCTATCTATCTATCTTTCATCTGTCGTCTGTCTACCTATCTATCTATGAATCAATCACCTTTTTGTCTGCCCATCTATCCTTCTGTACAGAACATTTAACAACATAGATTATGTCTCTTTCCTACATTATGCTTCCAAAAATCTTGCAAGGTAGCTAAGCCATAAGGAGAGCACTGTGTTCACCGATACACTTTCAGGTAGTGTCAGCCGCGTGTGCTTACAAAACCAGTAATTGGAAATCCCATTTCCTAAATGAAATAAAAATGTATTGTCATCTGAAATGGGGCAAATTTATCTTGAATACACATTGTATGTCTGTGCCTTCTCAAAAGACATATTATCTGATCATTGTTGTTATAGTTACAGAAGGTTGATTGTCCAGAATGTGCAATTTGCAGGTGTGCATTTACAAGCACCTCAGGGACAATATCTTTGATCATAAAAAATTCAGCAAGCCTATCTAGAGACAATAGTGAGTTTTTAAAATACTGTATTTTTAATTTCCATAGTATGAACTCTAATATATATATTTAAAAATAGATGCCTGAAAGTGAAGTGAATAAAAGAAAACAGATCTTCCTCTTTTATTGGGGAATGCCTCAGGACAAAATATAAGAATGTATATCATAAAAGGATGTGATTTTTAAATTTCTATTTTAAACTATTTCACATCATACTGTATGTTATTATCTCTGAAAGGAGGTATTAACTATTAATAAATCCTAGATTTTAGATTATCACTCCCCTACTCTGCTTAAATGTGACAAAGAAAACAATTTAACCTCTTATTTCAGATTCATCAGGACACTCAAAAACTTTTGAATGTCAGAAAGGATTTTTTTACACAATTCTTTAAAACCTGTAGTTAATAGAGTAGAAATCGGATTTACTCAAATTATGTTACTAGCATGAGGTTAATCTAAAGCATGGCACATTGGAGAGGGGCGGAAGATGGTGGCATGAGTAGAGCAGTGGAAATCCCCTTCCAAAACCACATATATCAATGAAAATATAACAAAGACAAACCCTCCTAGAATAAAGACAGCAGGACACAGGACAATATCCTGTCCACATCCGCACCAGACAGAACCAAGCACTTCACGAAGGTGGTAAGAAACAAGCCACGGCCCAGTGGGAGCCGAGCGCCCATCCCCCCAACTCCCGGCGGGTGAAGAATAGGCAGAGCGGGAGGGAGACGGAGCACAAGACAGCCAAACACCCAGCCCCAGCCATCCCGGCCAGAGTGCAGGGCCCTGGATACTAGGAAAACAGGGCAGCAAGAATAGTGAGCGGGCACCGGAGGCCAGGCCCCGGAGGACATAAGAAAAGCGAGCGAAATTTTTTTTTCCTGTTTTGTTTTGGCCAGCGCTTTTTGGAAGTCATAAAGCGATAGGGACCCCAATGCTAGGTAAAGAGGGCAGCAAGACCGGTGAGCAGATGTCTGAGGCTGGCACCGGAGAATAAAGAAAAACGAGCAGCCACATTTTTTTTTTTATTAAAATTTTTTTTTTGTTTTTGTTGTTTGGTATTTAATCCCATCAGCACATCATTCTTTTTTTTTCAGTTTCACTTATCTAGGGTACAGGTCCCCACCCCCTCAACTTGTAGTTTGTCTTCGTCCTTGGATCTCAAGTGCGTCTCCTTTAAGGGAGCACGTCGGTGGTCTTGAGTACTCATCCCATCTTTTAACCATGTGTCTTTAATTGGAGCACTCAGAGCCTGTCTTTTTATTCTGACAATTGAGAACTGTGACCTTATTGCACTTAAAAATTATTTTTTGTTATCATGAACCTACAATCACATAAAGAACATTATGATCTCCAAGTACATCAATTCCCCCCCCATAAAGCCCTTTACAGTCGCTGTCCATCAGGGTGTAGTAAGATGCTGTAGAATCACTACTTGACTTCTCTGTGTTGTACAGCCCTGCCCATGACCCCCCCACCCCACGCATTATTCATGTTAATCCTAATCCGCCCTTTCTTTCTCCACGCCCTGATCCCACCCTTCCCACACACCCTGGCCAGTCCCTTTCCCTTAGGTAACTGTTAGTCCACTCTCGGGTTCTGTGAGTCTGCTGCTGTTTTTTTCCTTCAGTTTTTCTTTGTTGTTATACTCCACACATGAGTGAAATCATTTGGTACTTGTCTTTCTCCGCCTGGCATATTTCACTGAGCATAATACCATCTGGCTCGATCCACATCATTGCAAATGGTAGGATTTGTTTTCTTCTTATGGCTGCTTACTGCACTTTTTAAACTGGATTTCATTCTTCTTTTTGTTTGTAGTTTTGCTGTGTGCTTTCACCATTGCTCTACTAGTTATGAGCAACAGCTTTGTCTTAATTGATATGTACCTATATCTATCTGTCTGTCTATCAATCTATCATCTATCATCTATCTATCTTTCCGTCTATATATCTATGAATCAATCATCTTTTTGTCTCCCCATTTATCCTTGGGTACAGAAGAGTTAACAACATAGCCTATGTCACTTTCCAACATTATGCTTCCAAAAATCTTGCAGGGTATCTAGGCCATAGGGAGAGCACAGGGTTCACTGAGACACTTGCAGGTCGAGTTAGAAGCGTGTGCCTACAAAACCAAGAAATGGTGATGCAGGGACTTGAACCTGTATATCTGTCCTCTGTCCTCTTTTACCTCCTTCTCACTTACTGACTGTATTTAGCAACGTTCATTGTCTAAGTGCTCCCTGAAGACCACATGTATCCTTCCTCTGGGACTGTTGTCGACAGAGAAGTGAAGATGGTGCTTTGCTCACCACCATGTTTGAGGGACATCTGCATGATCACCGGTGATAGGACGAGGGACATATAAAAAGATAAACCAATTTATACACAGGAGCATTTCTGAGCAAAGAGTGAGTTGTGGAGTGACGTGTTTATTTGAGTGTCCGAACTTCCCTCTTTATGTGGTTATTACTCCTTTACATTCGTAAACATCATAAAGCTCATTGATTTCAAAAGCCCAGATGCATATAATTACAGGAATTCAGTTGTTGAGGTGAGAAAAAAAGAGAATGAGTTTGCTGTCCCACTAAATCTATGGCTGGGCACTGCTGAAACCAAACAAAAAGAGTTCACGGTGGCTAGATAGGGTTATTTTCTACTGACTGTCTCTGGGGACTCAAACAGACTCCATTTGTTACTTAGTTTGTTTCTCAGTTTCACTTGTGTAGGGTACCTGGTCCCGCCATTTTGGCTTGTATTTTGTCTGTGTCCTTGGATCTCAAGTGAGTCTCCAGTAAGGGAGAACATAGGTGGTCTTGAGTATTCCTCCGTTTTTCTAACCCTGTGTCTTTTGATTGGAGCACTCAAAGCCTGTCCATTTATTCTGATAATTGAGAGCTGTGCTCTTACTGCACTTTGAAATTATTTTTTTGTTATCATTAATATACAATCACATGAAGAACATTATGCTTACTAGACTACCCACTTCACCAATTCCTCCCCTAAACCCCGTTACGGTCGCAGTCCATCAGAATGGTTGGGTGCTGTAGACACCTTCACCATGTCCCCCTCACACACCGCGTTACAGTCGCTGTCCATCAGCGTGTAGTAAGATGCTGTAGAATCACTACTTGTCTTCACTGTGTTGTACTGCCCTACCCATGCCCCGCCCACCCGACACATTATACTTGCTTATCCTAATGCTCCCTTTCTTTCTCCCCACCCTTATCCTTCCCTTCCCACTCACCCTGCACAGTCCCTTTCCCTTTGGTAACTGTTAGTCCACTCGGGTTCTGTGAGTCTGCTGTTTTTTTCTTTCAGTTTTTCTTTATTGTTATACTCCACAAATGAGTGAAATCATTTGGTACTTGCCTTTCTCCGTCTGGCCTATTTCACTGGCCATAATACCCTCTAGCTCCATCCACGTTGCTGCAAATGGTAGGATTTGTTTCCTTCTTACGGTTGCTTACTGCACTTTTTAAACTGGATTTCTGTCTTCTCTTTTGTCTGTAATTTCTCTGTGTTCTTTTACCATTGTTCTCCTTGTTATGAGCAATAGCTTTGTGTTAATCGATATGTACCTATGTCTATCTGTCTGTCTATATATGTATCTATCTATGCATCTATATATCTATCAATCCATCAATCATATTTTTGTCTGCCCATCTGTCCTTGTGTACAGAACAGTTAACAACATAGCCTATGTCATTTAACTACATAATGTTTCCAAAAATCTTGCAAGGTAACAAGGCCATAGGGAGAGCACTGGGATCAACCGAGACACTTGCTGGTCGAGTCAACAGTGTGTACCTACAAAACCAGGATATGGTTGTGCAGGGACTTGAACCCATGTTTCTGTCCTCTGTCCTCTTTTATCTCCTTCTCACTTGCTGACTGTATTTAGCTACATTCATTGACTAAGTGGTCAATGAAGACCACAAGTATCATTCCTCTGGGACTGTTGTTAGCAGAAAGTAAACTTGGTGCTTTGCTCACCGCCATGTTTCGGGGACATCGGCGTGATCACCGCTGATGGGAGGGAGGGAAAATGTAAAAGAACACCAATTTCTAGACAGTAGCAGTTGGGAGCAAAGAGTGTGTTGTGGAATGACGTGTTTATTTGAGGGTCCAAAGTTCCCTCTTTATCTGGTTATTACTTCTTTACATTCGTGAACATTATAAAACCCACTGATTTCAAAGGCCCAAATGTATATCATTACAGCAATTCAGTTGTTGAGGTGAGAGAAAATGAGAAGGACGATGCTGCACCACTTAATCTATATCTGGGCACTGCTGAAACCAAACTAAAAGAATTCACGGTGGTCAGATAGGGCTACTTTTTAGTGAAAATGTCTGGGGACTCAAACAGAATCCATTTGTTTGATTGTTTCTCAGTTTCACTTGTGTAGGGTACCTGTCCCCACACCTTCGGCTTGTAGTTTGTCTGTGTCCTTGGATCTCAGGTGAGTCCCCTGTAAGGAAGCACGTAGGTGTCTTGAGTTTCCATCCCTTCTTGTAACCCTGTGTCTTTTTTCTGGAGCACTCAAAGCCTGTTATTTTATTCTGATGAATCAGAGCTTCGCCCTTATTGCACTTAAAAATTTTTTTTGTTATCATTAATCTACAATCACGTGAAGAACATTATGTTTACTACGCTCCCCTATTCACCAAGTCCCCCCAAAAAACCTCTTACAGTTGCTTTTAATCAGCAGAGTTGGATGCTGTTGACACATTCATCATGCACCCCCCCACACACCACATTACAGTCGCTGTCCATCAGCGTGTAGTAAGATGCTTTAGAATCTCTACTTGTCTTCTCTGTGTTGTACAGCCCTCCCCATGCCCCCCCGACCCCACGCATTATACATGCTAATCCAATTGTCCCCTTTCTTCTCCCCGCCGTTATCCCTCCCTTCCCACCCACATGCCCAGTCCCTTTCCCTTTGGTAACTGTTAGTCCACTTTCGGGTTCTGTGAGTCTGCTGCTGTTTATTTCCCTCAGTGTTTCTTTGTTGTTATACTCCACACATGAGTGAAATCATTTGGTACTTGACTTTGTCCGCCTGGCCTATTTCACTGAGCATACTACCGTCTAGCTAAATCCACATCATTGCAAATGGTAGGATTTGTTTCCTTCTTATGTCTGTTTAGTTCACTTTTTAAACTGGATTTCTTTCTTCCTTTTTGTTTGTAGTTTTGCTATGTGCTTTCACCATTGATCTCCTTTTTATGAGCAATAGCTTTATGTTAATCAATATCTATCTGTATCTATCTATCTGTATGTCTGTCTATCTATTTATCCATCTATCTATCTACTTATCTATCTATCTTCCTATGATTTATCTATGATGTCTATCATCTATCAATCTATGTACCTATCTATCTATCATCTGTCATCTATCTATCTGTCTATGAATCAATCATCTTTTTGTCTGCCCATCTATTCTTAGGTACAGAACAGTTAACAACATTGCCTATGTCACTTCCCTACATTATGCTTCTAAATATCTTCCAAGGTATCTAGGCCGTAAGGAGAGCACTGGGTTCACTGGACATTTCCAGGTCGAGACAGCCGCGTGTGCTTATAAAACCAGAAAATCGAGGTGCAGGGACTTGAACCCGTATATCTGTTCTCTGTCCTATTATACCTCCTACTCGCTTTATGACTGTATTTAGCCACATTCGCTGACTAACTGCTCCATGAAGACCACAAGTATCCTTCCTCTGGGCCTGTTGTAGACAGAAAAGTATACATGGTGCTCTGCTCACCCCCATGATTGAGGGACATCGGCGTGATCAACGCCGATAGGACGGAGGGACAAATAAATGGAACACCGATTTCTAGACAGGAGCAGTTGGGAGCTAAGAGTGTATTCTGGAGTGACGTGTTTATTTGAGTGTCCAAACATCCCTCTTTACGTTGTTATTACTTCTTCACATTCGTGAACATCATAAAACCCACTGATTTCAAAGGTCCAGATGCTTATTATTACAGCAACTCAGTTTTTGAGGTGAGAGAAAATGAGAAGTATGTTGCTGCACCACTAAATCTATGGCTGGGAACTGTAGAAACCAAACAAAAAGAATTCACGGTGGCCAGAGAGGGCTATTTTCTGCTGACTGTCTCTGGGGACTCAAACAGAATCCATTTGTTTGATTGTTTGTGTTTCTGTTTCACTCGTGTAGGGTACTTGTCCGCACACCTTCGGCTTGTAGTTTGCCTGTGTCCTTGGATCTTAAGTGAGTCTCCTGTAAGGAAGCACGTAGGTTTCTTGAGTTTTCATCCGTTATTTTAACCCTGTGTCTTTTGTTTGCAGCACTCAGAGCCTGACCTTTTCTTCTGATGATTCAGAGCTGTGCCCTTATTGCACTTAAAAAATTTTTTTTGTTATCATTAATCTACAATCACGTGAAGAACATTATGTTTACTATGCTCACCTTCACCAAGTCCACCCCCAAAAACCTCTCACAGTCGCTGTCCATCAGCATAGTTGGATGCTATAGACCCCTTCACCATGTCCCCCTTCACAGACACCGTTACAGTCGCTGTCAATTACCGAGTAGTAAGATGCTATATAATCTCTGCTAGTCTACTCTGTGTTGTACAGCACTCCCCATGCACCCCCATCCCCACGCAGTATACATGGTAATCCTAATGCCCCCATTCTTTCTCCCCGCACTTATCCCTCCCTTCAGAACCACCCAGCCCAGTCCTTTTCCCTTTGGAAACTTTTATTCAACTCTCGGGTTCTGTGAGTCTGCTGCTGTATTTTTTCCTTCAGTTTTTCTTTGTTGTTATACTACACACATGAGAGAAATCATTTGATACTTGTCTTTCTTCGAATGACCTATTTCTCTGAACATACTACCGACCAACTCCATCCACGTCATTGCAAATAGTAGAATTTGTTTTCTTCTTATGGCTGCTTACTGCACTTTGTAAACTGGATTTCATTCTTCCTTTTTGTTTGTAGTTTAGCTATGTGCTTTCACCATTCATCTCCTGGTTATGAGCAACAGCTTTGCGTCAATCGATATGTATCTGTATCTATCTATCGCTCTGGCTGTCTGCATATCTATCTATCTTTCTATTATCCTTCTATGTATCTCTCTATCCTTCTCTCTATTTATCTATCAATCTATCTAGCTTCCTATCATCTATCTATCATGTGTATCATCTATCTATCATCTGTCATCTATCTATCTGTCTATCTATTATTCAATCATCTTACTGTCTGCCCATCTATCCTTATGTACAGAACAGTTAACAACATCACCTATGTCACTTCTCTACATTATGCTTCCAAAAATATTGCAAGGTCACTAGGATGTAGGGAGAGCACTGGGCACATTGATACAATTACAGATCGAGTAAGCCGTGTGTGCTTTCATAAAAAGTCAATGGTGGTGCAGGGACTTCAACCCGTATCTCTGTTCTCTGTCCTCTTAAACCTCCTTCTCGCTTACTAACTATATTAAGCCACATTCAATGACTAAGTCCTCACTGAAGACCACAAGTATACTTCCTCTGGGCCTGTTGTAGACAGGAAAGTAAACTTGGTGCTTTACTCACCACCATGTTTGAGGGACATTGGCGTGTTCACCACTGATAGGAGGAGGGACAAATAAAAAGGAACACCTATTTCTAGACAGGAGCATTTGGGAGCAAAGTGTGTGTTGTGGAGAGACGTGTTTGGTTGAGTGTCCAAACTTCCCTCTTTATGTGGTTATTACTTCTTTACAATCGTGAACATCATAAAACCCAGTGATTTCAAGAGCCAGACGCATATTATTACAGCAATTCATTTGTTGATGTAAGAAAAAATGAGAAGGACATTGCAGAACCACTAAATCTATACCTGGGCACTGCTGAAACCAAACAAAAAGAATTCACAGTGGCTAGGTAGGACTATTTTCTAGTGACTGTCTCTGGGGACTCAAACAGAATCCATTTGTTTCTTTGTTTCCCAGATTCACTTGTATAGGGTACTTGTCCCCGCCCCTTCAGCTCTTAGTTTGTCTGTGTCCTTTGATCTCAAGTGAGTCACCAGTAGGGGAGAACATAGGTGATCTTGAGCTGTCATCAGTACATCTAACCCTGTGTCTTTTGATGGGTGCAGTCAAAGCCTGTACTTTTATTCTGATATTTGAGAGCTATGCTCTTACTGCACTTTGAAATTTTTTTTTGTTCTCATTAATATACAATCACATGCAGAACATTATGTTTACTAGTCAACCCCTTCAACAAGTCCTCGCCAAATTCCAGTTACAGTCGCTGTCCGTCAGCGTGTAGTAAGATGCTGTAGAATCACTACATGTCTTCTCTGTGTTGGATAGCCCTCCACATGACGCTAAACCCTACACATTATTCATGCTAATCCTAATGCCCCAATTCTTTTTCCCTCCATTATCGCTCCCTTCCCAGAAACCCTAACCAGTCCCTTTCTCTTTGGTAACTGTTAGTCCACTCTCGGGTTCTGTGAGTCTGCTGCTCTCTTTTCCTTCAGTTTCTCTTTGTTATCATACTCCACACATGAGTGAAATAATTTGGTACATGTATTTCTCTGACTGGCCTATTTGACTGTCAATAATACCCTCTAGCTCCATCCACGTCATTGCCAATGATAGGGTTTGTTTTCTTCTTATGGCTGCTTACTGCACTTTTTAAACTGAATTTTATTCTTCTTTTTTGATTGTAGTTTCGCTATGTGCTTCAACCATTGCTCTCATGGTTATGAGCAATAGCTTTGTGTTAATCGATATGTACCTATATCTATCTATCTGTCTGTTTACCTGTCTATCTAACAATCAATCAAACAATCAATCAATCATCTTTTAGTCTTCACATCTGTCCTGGTGTACAGAACAGTTAACCACACAGTCTATGTCACTTTCCTACATTATGCTTCCAAAAATCCTGCAAAGTAACTAGGCTGTAGGGAGAGCACTGGGTTCACCGAGACACTTGCAGGTCGTGTCGACCACGTGAACTACAAAACCAGTAAATGGTTGTGCAGGGTCATGAACCCGTGTCTCTATCCTCTGTCCTCTTTCATCTCCTTCTCACTTGCTGTCTTATTTAGCCACATTCATTGACTAACTGCTCCCTGAAGACCACAAGTATACTTCCTCTGAGACTGTTTTCGACAGAAAAGTAAACTTGTTGCTTTGCTCACCACCATGTTTGAAGGACATTGGCCTGATCACTGCTAATAGGACGGAGGGTCAAATAAAAAGGAACGCAAGTTTCTAGACAGGAGCAGTTGGGAGCTAAGAGTGTATTGTGGAGTGACAGTTTATTTGAGTGTCCAAACTTCCATTTTAATGTGGTTATTACTTCACAATCGTGAAGATCATAAAACCCACCAATTTCAAAGGCACAGATGCTTTTTATTATAGCAACTCAGTTGTTGAGATGAGAGAAAATGAGAAAGACTTTTCCGCAACACTAAATCTATGGCTGGGCCCTGCTTAAAACAAACAAAAAGAATTCACGGAGGCCAGATAGGGCTATTTTCTGCTGACTGTCTCAGGGGACTCAAACAGAATCCATTTGTTTGTTTGTTTTTCAGTTTCACTCTTGTACGGCACTTGTCCCCACACCTTCAGCTTTTAGTTTGTCTGTGTCCTTGGATCTCAAATGAGACTCCTGTAAGGAAGCACGTAGGTTTCTTGAGTTTTCATCCGTTCTTTTTACTCTGTGTCTTTTGTTTGTAGCACTCAGAGCCTCACCTTTTATTCTGATGATTCAGAGCTCTGCCCTTATTGCACTTAATAATTTTTTTGTTATCATTAATCAACAATCACGTGAAGAATATTATGTTTACTATGCTCCCCCTTAACCAAGTCCACCCCCAAAAACCTCTCACAGTCGCTGTCCATTAGCATATTTGGTTGCTATAGACCCATTCACCATGTACCCCTTCTCAGTCACCGTTACAGTCGCTGTCAATCAGTGAGTAGTAAGATGCTATATAATCTCTACTAGTCTTCTCTGTGTTGTACAGCACTCCCCATGCCCCCCCCCGACCCCACGCAATATACATGCTAATCCTAATGCCCCCATTCTTTATCCTCGCACTTATCCCTCCCTTCAGAACCACCCTGCCCAGTCCTTTTCCCTTTGGCAACTTTTAGTCAACTCTCGGGTTCTGTGAGTCTGCTGCTGTTTTTTTCCTTCAGTTCTTCTTTGTTGTTATACTCCACACATGAGCGAGATCATTTGATAATTGTCTTACTCCACCTGACCTATTTCTCTGAACATAATACCGTCTAGCTCCATCCACGTCTTTGCAAATGGTAGGTTTGTTTTCTTCTTATGGCTGTTTACTGCACTTTGTAAACTGGATTTCATTCTTCCTTTTTGTTTGTAGTTTAGCTATGTGCTTTCACCATTCATCTGCTGGTTATGACCAACAGCTTTTTGTCAATCGATATGTATCTGTATCTATCTATCGCTCTGTCTGTCTCTACATCTATCTATCTTTCTATATATCCTTCTGTCTATCTCTCTATCCATCTGTCTCTTTATCTATCCATCTATCTAGCTTCCTATCATCTATCTATCAAGTGTATCATCTGTCTATCATCTGTCATCTATCTATCTGTCTATCTATGAATCAATCAGCTTTCTGTCTGCCCATCTATACATATGTACAGAACAGTTAACGACATCACCTATGTCACTTCCCTACATTATGCTTCCAAAAACATTGCAAGGTCACTAGGCCGTACGGAGAGCACTGTGCTCACTGAGACAATTGCAGATCGAGTCAGCCACGTGTGCTTTCAAAATCAGTAAATGGTGCTGCAGGGACTTGAACCTGATTTCTGTCCTCTGTCCTCTTAAACCTCCTTCTCGCTTGCTAACTGTATTTAGCCACATTCATTGACGAAGTACTCACTGAAGACCACAATTATACTTCATCTGGGCCTGTTATAGACAGAAAAGTATACTTGTTGCTTTACTCACCACCATGTTTGAGGGACATTGGCGTGTTCACCACTGATAGGAGGAGGGACAAATAAAAAGGAACACCTATTTCTAGACAGGAGCATTTGGGAGCAAAGTGTGTGTTGTGGAGAGACGTGTTTGGTTGAGTGTCCAAACTTCCCTCTTTATGTGCTTTTTACTTCTTTACAATCGTGAACATCATAAAACACAGTGATTTCAAAAGCCCAGACTCATATTATTGCAGCAATTCATTTGTTTATGTGAGTAAAAATGAGAAGGACATTGCAGTACCACTAAATCTATACGTGGGCACTGCTGAAACCAAACAAAAAGAATTCACGGTGGCTACGTAGGACTATTTTCTAGTGACTGTCTCTGGGGACTCGAACAGAATCCATTTGTTTCTTTGTTTCTCAGATTCACTTGCATAGGTTACCTTACACCGCACCTTCAGCTTGTAGTTTGTCTGTGTCCTTGGATCTCAAGTGAGTCTCCAGTAAGGGAGCACATAGGTGATCTTGAGTTTTCATCAGTACTTCTGTCCCTGTGTCTTTTTATTAGAGCAGGCAAAGCCTGTACTTTTATTCTGATATTTGAGAGCTATGCTCTTACTGCACTTTGAAAATTTTTTGTTCTCATTAATATACAATCACATGCAGAACATTATGTGTACCAGTTTAACCATTTCACCAGTTCCTTGCCAAATCCCAGTTACAGTCGCTGTTCGTCAGCGTGTAGTAAGATGCTGTAGAAACACTACATGTCTTCTCTGTGTTGTATAGCCCTCCCCATGACCCTACACCCTATACATTATTCATGCTAATCCTAATGTCCCCATTGTTTTTCCCGGCCCTTCCCACTCCCTTCCCACAAACCCAACCCAGTCCCTTTCTCTTTGGTAACTGTTAGTCCACTCTCGGGTATTGTGTGTCTGCTGCTATTTTTTCCTTCAGTTTTTCTTTGTTATCGTACTCCACACATGAGTGAAATCATTTGGTATATGTATTTCTCCGACTGGCCTATTTGACTGAGCACAATACCCTCTAGCTCCATCCACGTTATTGCCAATGAGAGGATTTGTTTTCTTCTTATGGCTGCTTACTGCACTTTTTAAACTGGATTGTATTCTTCTTTTTTGTTTGTAGTTTCGCTATGTGCTTCAACCATTGCTCTCATTGTTATGAGCAATAGCTTTGTGTTAATCGATATGTACCTATATCTATCTATCTGTCTGTCTATCCGTCAATCTATTAATCAAGTAATCAATCAATCAATCATCTTTTTGTCTGAACATCTGTCCTGGTGTACAGAACAGTTAACCACATAGCCTATGTCACTTTCGTACATTTTGCTTCCAAAAATCCTGCAAGGTGTCTAGGCTGTAGGGAGAGCACTGGGTTCACCGACACACTTGCAGGTCGTGTCGGCTGCGTGTACTACAAAACCAGTAAATTGTTGTGCAGGAACATGAACCCGTGTCTCTATCTTCTGTCCTCTTTCATCTCCTTCTCACTTGCTGTCTTATTTAGCCACATTCATTGACTAAGTTCTAGCTGAAGACCACAAGTATCCTTACTCTGGGCCTGTTGACGACAGAAAAGTAAACTTGTTGCTTTGCTCACCACCATGTTTGAAGGACATCAGCATGATCACTGCTGATAGGACGGAGGGTCATATAAAAAGGAACACCAATTTCAAGACAGGAGCAGTTGGGAGCTAAGAATGTATTGTGGAGTGACATGTTTATTTGAGTGTGCAAACTTCCCTCTTTAGGTGGTTATTACTTCACATTCGTGAAGATCACAAAACCCACCGATTTCAAAGGCCCGTTTCTTATTATTACAGAAACTTAGTTGAGATGAGAGAAAATGAGAAAGACTTTGCTGCACCACTAAATCTATGGCTGGTCCCTGCTGAAAACAAACAAAAAGAATTCACGGTGGCCAGATAGGGCTATTTACTACTGACTGTCTTTGGGGGCACAAACAGAATCCATTTGTTTGATTGTTTGTTTTTCAGTTTCACTCGTGTAGGGTACTTGTCCCCGCACCTTCAGCTTGTAGTTTGTCTGTGTCCTTGGATCTCAAATGAGTCTCCTGTAAGGAAGCACATAGGTTTCTTGAGTTTTCATCCGTTCTTTTTACTCTGTGTCTTTTGTTTGTTGCACTCAGAGCCTGACCTTTTATTCTGATGATTCAGAGCTCTGCCCTTATTGCACTTAATAATTTTTTTGTTATCATTAATCAACAATCACGTGAAGAACATTATGTTTACTATGCTCCCCCTTCACCAAGTCCACCCCCAAAAACCTCTCACAGTCGCTGTCCATTAGCATATTTGGTTGCTATAGACCCATTCACCATGTACCCCTTCTCAGTCACCGTTACAGTCGCTGTCAATCAGTGAGTAGTAAGATGCTATATAATCTCTACTAGTCTTCTCTGTGTTGTACAGCACTCCCCATGCCCCCTCCCGACCCCACGCAATATACATGCTAATCCTAATGCCCCCATTCTTTATCCTCGCACTTATCCCTCCCTTCAGAACCACCCTGCCCAGTCCTTTTCCCTTTGGCAACTTTTAGTCAACTCTCGGGTTCTGTGAGTCTGCTGCTGTTTTTTTCCTTCAGTTCTTCTTTGTTGTTATACTCCACACATGAGCGAGATCATTTGATAATTGTCTTACTCCACCTGACCTATTTCTCTGAACATAATACCGTCTAGCTCCATCCACGTCTTTGCAAATGGTAGGTTTGTTTTCTTCTTATGGCTGTTTACTGCACTTTGTAAACTGGATTTCATTCTTCCTTTTTGTTTGTAGTTTAGCTATGTGCTTTCACCATTCATCTGCTGGTTATGACCAACAGCTTTTTGTCAATCGATATGTATCTGTATCTATCTATCGCTCTGTCTGTCTCTACATCTATCTATCTTTCTATATATCCTTCTGTCTATCTCTCTATCCATCTGTCTCTTTATCTATCCATCTATCTAGCTTCCTATCATCTATCTATCAAGTGTATCATCTGTCTATCATCTGTCATCTATCTATCTGTCTATCTATGAATCAATCAGCTTTCTGTCTGCCCATCTATACATATGTACAGAACAGTTAACGACATCACCTATGTCACTTCCCTACATTATGCTTCCAAAAACATTGCAAGGTCACTAGGCCGTACGGAGAGCACTGTGCTCACTGAGACAATTGCAGATCGAGTCAGCCACGTGTGCTTTCAAAATCAGTAAATGGTGCTGCAGGGACTTGAACCTGATTTCTGTCCTCTGTCCTCTTAAACCTCCTTCTCGCTTGCTAACTGTATTTAGCCACATTCATTGACGAAGTACTCACTGAAGACCACAATTATACTTCATCTGGGCCTGTTATAGACAGAAAAGTATACTTGTTGCTTTACTCACCACCATGTTTGAGGGACATTGGCGTGTTCACCACTGATAGGAGGAGGGACAAATAAAAAGGAACACCTATTTCTAGACAGGAGCATTTGGGAGCAAAGTGTGTGTTGTGGAGAGACGTGTTTGGTTGAGTGTCCAAACTTCCCTCTTTATGTGCTTTTTACTTCTTTACAATCGTGAACATCATAAAACACAGTGATTTCAAAAGCCCAGACTCATATTATTGCAGCAATTCATTTGTTTATGTGAGTAAAAATGAGAAGGACATTGCAGTACCACTAAATCTATACGTGGGCACTGCTGAAACCAAACAAAAAGAATTCACGGTGGCTACGTAGGACTATTTTCTAGTGACTGTCTCTGGGGACTCGAACAGAATCCATTTGTTTCTTTGTTTCTCAGATTCACTTGCATAGGTTACCTTACACCGCACCTTCAGCTTGTAGTTTGTCTGTGTCCTTGGATCTCAAGTGAGTCTCCAGTAAGGGAGCACATAGGTGATCTTGAGTTTTCATCAGTACTTCTGTCCCTGTGTCTTTTTATTAGAGCAGGCAAAGCCTGTACTTTTATTCTGATATTTGAGAGCTATGCTCTTACTGCACTTTGAAAATTTTTTGTTCTCATTAATATACAATCACATGCAGAACATTATGTGTACCAGTTTAACCATTTCACCAGTTCCTTGCCAAATCCCAGTTACAGTCGCTGTTCGTCAGCGTGTAGTAAGATGCTGTAGAATCACTACATGTCTTCTCTGTGTTGTATAGCCCTCCCCATGACCCTACACCCTATACATTATTCATGCTAATCCTAATGTCCCCATTGTTTTTCCCCGCCCTTCCCACTCCCTTCCCACAAACCCAACCCAGTCCCTTTCTCTTTGGTAACTGTTAGTCCACTCTCGGGTATTGTGTGTCTGCTGCTATTTTTTCCTTCAGTTTTTCTTTGTTATCGTACTCCACACATGAGTGAAATCATTTGGTATATGTATTTCTCCGACTGGCCTATTTGACTGAGCACAATACCCTCTAGCTCCATCCACGTTATTGCCAATGAGAGGATTTGTTTTCTTCTTATGGCTGCTTACTGCACTTTTTAAACTGGATTGTATTCTTCTTTTTTGTTTGTAGTTTCGCTATGTGCTTCAACCATTGCTCTCATTGTTATGAGCAATAGCTTTGTGTTAATCGATATGTACCTATATCTATCTGTCTGTCTATCCGTCAATCTATTAATCAAGTAATCAATCAATCAATCATCTTTTTGTCTGAACATCTGTCCTGGTGTACAGAACAGTTAACCACATAGCCTATGTCACTTTCGTACATTTTGCTTCCAAAAATCCTGCAAGGTGTCTAGGCTGTAGGGAGAGCACTGGGTTCACCGACACACTTGCAGGTCGTGTCGGCTGCGTGTACTACAAAACCAGTAAATTGTTGTGCAGGAACATGAACCCGTGTCTCTATCTTCTGTCCTCTTTCATCTCCTTCTCACTTGCTGTCTTATTTAGCCACATTCATTGACTAAGTTCTAGCTGAAGACCACAAGTATCCTTACTCTGGGCCTGTTGACGACAGAAAAGTAAACTTGTTGCTTTGCTCACCACCATGTTTGAAGGACATCAGCATGATCACTGCTGATAGGACGGAGGGTCATATAAAAAGGAACACCAATTTCAAGACAGGAGCAGTTGGGAGCTAAGAATGTATTGTGGAGTGACATGTTTATTTGAGTGTGCAAACTTCCCTCTTTAGGTGGTTATTACTTCACATTCGTGAAGATCACAAAACCCACCGATTTCAAAGGCCCGTTTCTTATTATTACAGAAACTTAGTTGAGATGAGAGAAAATGAGAAAGACTTTGCTGCACCACTAAATCTATGGCTGGTCCCTGCTGAAAACAAACAAAAAGAATTCACGGTGGCCAGATAGGGCTATTTACTACTGACTGTCTTTGGGGGCACAAACAGAATCCATTTGTTTGATTGTTTGTTTTTCAGTTTCACTCGTGTAGGGTACTTGTCCCCGCACCTTCAGCTTGTAGTTTGTCTGTGTCCTTGGATCTCAAATGAGTCTCCTGTAAGGAAGCACATAGGTTTCTTGAGTTTTCATCCGTTCTTTTTACTCTGTGTCTTTTGTTTGTTGCACTCAGAGCCTGACCTTTTATTCTGATGATTCAGAGCTCTGCCCTTATTGCACTTAATAATTTTTTTGTTATCATTAATCAACAATCACGTGAAGAACATTATGTTTACTATGCTCCCCCTTCACCAAGTCCACCCCCAAAAACCTCTCACAGTCGCTGTCCATTAGCATATTTGGTTGCTATAGACCCATTCACCATGTACCCCTTCTCAGTCACCGTTACAGTCGCTGTCAATCAGTGAGTAGTAAGATGCTATATAATCTCTACTAGTCTTCTCTGTGTTGTACAGCACTCCCCATGCCCCCTCCCGACCCCACGCAATATACATGCTAATCCTAATGCCCCCATTCTTTATCCTCGCACTTATCCCTCCCTTCAGAACCACCCTGCCCAGTCCTTTTCCCTTTGGCAACTTTTAGTCAACTCTCGGGTTCTGTGAGTCTGCTGCTGTTTTTTTCCTTCAGTTCTTCTTTGTTGTTATACTCCACACATGAGCGAGATCATTTGATAATTGTCTTACTCCACCTGACCTATTTCTCTGAACATAATACCGTCTAGCTCCATCCACGTCTTTGCAAATGGTAGGTTTGTTTTCTTCTTATGGCTGTTTACTGCACTTTGTAAACTGGATTTCATTCTTCCTTTTTGTTTGTAGTTTAGCTATGTGCTTTCACCATTCATCTGCTGGTTATGACCAACAGCTTTTTGTCAATCGATATGTATCTGTATCTATCTATCGCTCTGTCTGTCTCTACATCTATCTATCTTTCTATATATCCTTCTGTCTATCTCTCTATCCATCTGTCTCTTTATCTATCCATCTATCTAGCTTCCTATCATCTATCTATCAAGTGTATCATCTGTCTATCATCTGTCATCTATCTATCTGTCTATCTATGAATCAATCAGCTTTCTGTCTGCCCATCTATACATATGTACAGAACAGTTAACGACATCACCTATGTCACTTCCCTACATTATGCTTCCAAAAACATTGCAAGGTCACTAGGCCGTACGGAGAGCACTGTGCTCACTGAGACAATTGCAGATCGAGTCAGCCACGTGTGCTTTCAAAATCAGTAAATGGTGCTGCAGGGACTTGAACCTGATTTCTGTCCTCTGTCCTCTTAAACCTCCTTCTCGCTTGCTAACTGTATTTAGCCACATTCATTGACGAAGTACTCACTGAAGACCACAATTATACTTCATCTGGGCCTGTTATAGACAGAAAAGTATACTTGTTGCTTTACTCACCACCATGTTTGAGGGACATTGGCGTGTTCACCACTGATAGGAGGAGGGACAAATAAAAAGGAACACCTATTTCTAGACAGGAGCATTTGGGAGCAAAGTGTGTGTTGTGGAGAGACGTGTTTGGTTGAGTGTCCAAACTTCCCTCTTTATGTGCTTTTTACTTCTTTACAATCGTGAACATCATAAAACACAGTGATTTCAAAAGCCCAGACTCATATTATTGCAGCAATTCATTTGTTTATGTGAGTAAAAATGAGAAGGACATTGCAGTACCACTAAATCTATACGTGGGCACTGTTGAAACCAAACAAAAAGAATTCACGGTGGCTACGTAGGACTATTTTCTAGTGACTGTCTCTGGGGACTCGAACAGAATCCATTTGTTTCTTTGTTTCTCAGATTCACTTGCATAGGTTACCTTACACCGCACCTTCAGCTTGTAGTTTGTCTGTGTCCTTGGATCTCAAGTGAGTCTCCAGTAAGGGAGCACATAGGTGATCTTGAGTTTTCATCAGTACTTCTGTCCCTGTGTCTTTTTATTAGAGCAGGCAAAGCCTGTACTTTTATTCTGATATTTGAGAGCTATGCTCTTACTGCACTTTGAAAATTTTTTGTTCTCATTAATATACAATCACATGCAGAACATTATGTGTACCAGTTTAACCATTTCACCAGTTCCTTGCCAAATCCCAGTTACAGTCGCTGTTCGTCAGCGTGTAGTAAGATGCTGTAGAATCACTACATGTCTTCTCTGTGTTGTATAGCCCTCCCCATGACCCTACACCCTATACATTATTCATGCTAATCCTAATGTCCCCATTGTTTTTCCCCGCCCTTCCCACTCCCTTCCCACAAACCCAACCCAGTCCCTTTCTCTTTGGTAACTGTTAGTCCACTCTCGGGTATTGTGTGTCTGCTGCTATTTTTTCCTTCAGTTTTTCTTTGTTATCGTACTCCACACATGAGTGAAATCATTTGGTATATGTATTTCTCCGACTGGCCTATTTGACTGAGCACAATACCCTCTAGCTCCATCCACGTTATTGCCAATGAGAGGATTTGTTTTCTTCTTATGGCTGCTTACTGCACTTTTTAAACTGGATTGTATTCTTCTTTTTTGTTTGTAGTTTCGCTATGTGCTTCAACCATTGCTCTCATTGTTATGAGCAATAGCTTTGTGTTAATCGATATGTACCTATATCTATCTGTCTGTCTATCCGTCAATCTATTAATCAAGTAATCAATCAATCAATCATCTTTTTGTCTGAACATCTGTCCTGGTGTACAGAACAGTTAACCACATAGCCTATGTCACTTTCGTACATTTTGCTTCCAAAAATCCTGCAAGGTGTCTAGGCTGTAGGGAGAGCACTGGGTTCACCGACACACTTGCAGGTCGTGTCGGCTGCGTGTACTACAAAACCAGTAAATTGTTGTGCAGGAACATGAACCCGTGTCTCTATCTTCTGTCCTCTTTCATCTCCTTCTCACTTGCTGTCTTATTTAGCCACATTCATTGACTAAGTTCTAGCTGAAGACCACAAGAATCCTTACTCTGGGCCTGTTGACGACAGAAAAGTAAACTTGTTGCTTTGCTCACCACCATGTTTGAAGGACATCGGCATGATCACTGCTGATAGGACGGAGGGTCATATAAAAAGGAACACCAATTTCAAGATAGGAGCAGTTGGGAGCTAAGAGTGTATTGTGGAGTGACATGTTTATTTGAGTGTGCAAACTTCCCTCTTTAGGTGGTTATTACTTCACATTCATGAAGATCATAAAACCCACTGATTTCAAAGGCCCGATTCTTATTATTACAGAAACTTAGTTGAGATGAGAGAAAATGAGAAAGACTTTGCTGCACCACTAAATCTATGGCTGGTCCCTGCTGAAAACAAACAAAAAGAAATCACGGTGGCCAGATAGGGCTATTTACTACTGACTGTATCTGGGGGCACAAACAGTATCCATTTGTTTGATTGTTTGTTTTTCAGTTTCACTCGTGTAGGGTACTTGTCCCCGCACCTTCAGCTTGTAGTTTGTCTATGTCCTTGGATCTCAAGTGAGTCTCCTGTAAGGAAGCACGCAGGTTTCTTGAGTTTTCATCCGTTCTTTGAACCCTGTGTCTTTTGTTTGCAGCACTCAGAGCCTGACCTTTTATTCTGATGATTCAGAGCTATGCCCTTATTGCACTTAAAAAATTTTTTTTGTTATCATTAATCTACAATCACGTGAAGAACATTATGTTAACTATGCTCCCCGTTCACCAAGTCCACCCCCAAAAACCTGTCACAGTCGCTGTCCATCAGCATAGTTGGATGCTATAGACCCCTTCTGAATGTACCCTTCACAGACACCATTACAGTCACTCTCAATCAGCGAGTAGTAAGATGCTATATAATCACTACTAGTTTTCTCTCTGTTGTACAGCACTCCCCATGCCCCCGCCAACCCCACGCAATATACATGCCAAACCTAATGCCCCCATTTTTTCTCCCTGCACTTATCCCTCCCTTCAGAACCACCCTGCCAGTCCTTTTCTCTTTGGAAACTTTTAGTCAACTCTCGGGTTCTGTGAGTCCGCTGCTGTTTTTTCCTGCAGTTTTTCTTGGTTGTTATACTCCACACATGAGTGAAATCATTTGATACTTGTCTTTCTCCGCCTGACCTATTTCTCTGAACATACTACCATCTATCTCCATCTACGTCATTGCAAATGGTAGGATTTGTTTTCTTCTTATGGCTGCTTACTGCACTTTGTAAACTGGATTTCATTCTTCCTTTTTGTTTGTAGTTTAGCTATGTGATTTCACCATTCATCTCCTGGTTATGAGCAACAGCTTTGTGTCAATCGATATGTATCTGTATCTATCTATCGCTCTGTCTGTCTGTATATCTATCTATATTTCTATATATCCTTC
The DNA here is from genome assembly GCF_030020395.1 of Manis pentadactyla. Lineage (NCBI taxonomy): Eukaryota > Metazoa > Chordata > Mammalia > Pholidota > Manidae > Manis > Manis pentadactyla. The sequence continues at coordinate 162,234,259 of NC_080038.1, read as the reverse complement.
TTTCAATCTCTCTATCCTTCTATTTATCTATCCATCTATCTAGCTTCCTATCATCTATCTATCATTTGTATCATCTATCTATCATCTTTCATCTATCTATCTGTCTATCTATGAATCAATCATCTTTCTGTCTGCACATCTGTCCTTATGTACAGAACAGTTAACAACATCACCTATGTCACTTCCCTACATTATGCTTCCAAAAACATTCCAAGGTCACTAGGCCGTAGGGAGAGCTCTGGGCTCACTGAGACAGTTGCAGATCTAGTCAGACACGTGTGCTTACAAAACCAGTAAATGGTGGTGCAGGGACTTGAACCCTTATCTCTGTCCTCTGTCCTCTTAAAACTCCTTCTCGCTTGATAACTTTATTTAGCCACATTTATTGTCTAAGTGTTCACTGAAGACCACAAGTACACTTCCTCTGGGCCTGTTGTAGACAGAAAAGTATACTTGGTGCTTTACTCACCACCATGTTTGAGGGACATTGGCGTGTTCACCACTGTTAGGAGGAGGGACAAATAAAAAGGAACACTGATTTCTAGAGGGAACTGTTTGGAGCAAAGTGTGTGTTGTCGAGTAACGTGTTCTATTTGGCATGCAAACTTCCGTCGGTATCTGGTTATTGCTTCTTTACATTTGTAAACATCATAAAGTCCACTGATTTCAAAAGCCCAGAAGCACATTATTACAGCAATTCAGTTGTTGAGGTGAGAGAACATGAAAAGTTCCTCCCTGTCCCACTGAATCAATGACTGGGCACTGCCAAAACCAAACACAAAGCATCCACGGTTGCGGGAATGGCTATTTTCTACTGACTGTCTCTCTGGGCACTCAAACAGAGTCACTTTTTTTTTTTGGTGTCAGTAATGTACAATTATTTTAACAACATTGTGGTTACTAGACTACCCCTTCTCACCCCTCCCTACCATTATCAAGTCCACTATCCGCACCCCATTACAGTCGCTGTCCATCAGTATAGTTAGATGCTATAGAATCACTACCTGTCTTCTGTGTGCTATGCTTCAATCCCCGTGGCCCACCACCCCCTACATTACATTTGTGGATCGTAATACCCCTTCACACCCTTATCCCTCCCTTCCCACCCATCCTACCAGGTCCCTTTCCCTTTGGTAACTGTTAGTCCATTCTTGGGTTCTGTGAGTCTGCTGATGTTTTGTTCCTTCCCGTTTTTGCTTTGTTCTCATACCTCACAGAGGAGTGAAAGCTTGGGTACTTGTCTTTCTCCACCTGGCTTATTTCACTGAACATAACAACCTCTAGCTCCGTCCGTGTTCTTGCAAATGGTAGTAGGATTACTTTTCTTCTTATGGCTGAATAATATTCCATGGTGTGTATGTACAACCGCTTCTTTATTGTCGGAAGCCATAGGCCATAGAAACAATGGTCTCTCCCTTTTCGCCTAGGCCTCTATTTTCTCAAGCCTGTACCGTTTAAGAAGCATCAATTTACGCAACTTGCGATTAGATCGCTGGGATAGAGATTATGCAGCTGCCGTGATAACATCTCCTCCTTAGTTAAATCTTCTGTCTTTTCTCAGTAATCCCCCACCCATGATCTTTTCCAGAGAACATTCCTCAGTTAGGTATCCTAGCAACCTAGATAAACCTTGCCACTTCAGCTGGGGCTGTTTCCCCTTCCTAGCTCCTTTATAATATTGCTTGTAAAAATAAACATTGAGACCTTGATCAGACTTTTGACTGTGTCTCCTTCTTTGTGTCTGGTTTGTCTCTCATCCAGGTTAACTTCCCCTCGAGCCCTTGTTGAACTCCCCACCGGCCGGGGCATGTGGTGCCCAACATGGGGCTCGAGGTACAAAGCCTGATCTGGACATCGCTAATATGGACGGGCATCCTTCTTTCTTTGGATCACCACCCCACCGGTGATACAAGATTCGCATGAAGATCACCACAGGAGTACCCGCCTGTGACACAGATCAATAAAGGTAAGGAATGCGATGCAGTCATGGGGCAAACACTAAATAAGCATGAGTTATTTCTTAAGGGACTTAAGGCTTCTCTCAAGACATGAGGAATACGGGTTAAGAAAAAAGATTTGGTTAAATACTTTATCTTGCCAGAGGATGTCGGCCCATGGTTCCCCCAGGAAGAAACTATAGATGAAAAACAGTGGCGCCGAGTTGGTAACTGCCTCAATGATTATTATCATTCCTTTGGCCCTGAGAAGGTCCCAGTACAGGTATTTTCTATTGGAATCTCATAAACGATATGTTGCAGGTATGCCACTGTTACCCAGATGTTTCAAAGATTTTTGACGATAGTGAAAATTATTTGAAGGGAAAGTTTAAAACCAGTCAAACTTCTCTCCAAAAAAGGAAGTCTCCGAGGAACTTCATCCATCCTCCCCAGCCTCTAATTGTCCCTCTTTCTCCTTTCCCATGCCCGAGGTTAAGGGTGATCCACCGTCTAATGGCCCCCCAAAAAATCTATTTACCAAGTCCTGCCGGTCTCAGGTCCAACAGCACTGATGATGATCCAATCTACCCTGAAGAGGGGGCCAAAATAAAAGACGCTGCCAGTAAGCACCATAATCTTGATTGGCCCCCTCAAGCACCTTTAGGTACAGGTCCACCACCCGATAACATACAACGCCCTATAACATACCACTGCCCTAAGACATACCACCCCCTTTAACAAGCCACTGTTAAACTCTCTCGGGAGGCGCAGTCCCTTAAGGCACTGCTTCAGAACAAAAGGGAGAGATCCCAATTGTTTAGGCAATTACGTGAACTTGACTTAGAAATAAGCTCCCCCCGACCACCCTGTTCAGAAAATATAAGTAAGTTCCCCCTCTGCTCCCCCCGATCAGAAAGTTAAAACCAAAAATAAAACCCTTCATGTCTTCCCGGTGACCCGATCCCAAACTAGACCAACCGATGGAGAACCGACTGAGGGAGAGTCAAATGAGGATGAACCACGAGAATCAGAAGAGGCAGATACCGGTGCAGAGGAGCCTATATCCCAGCTTGAGTCAGAAAACACTGAGGGAAAGGACGAGAATGCAACTTCAACCATTAGGACTCATAGGAACCGCCACCTTAAATTTAAAAGTATAAAAGACTTAAAGAATGCTGTTTCCTCATATGGCCCTTTTGCCCCCTTTACTATTTCATTGTTAGAGTCTCTAAGCGAAGCCTGGCTTACAGCTAATGATTGGGGCATGTTTACTAAAGCCACCTTAACAAGAGGTGACTTTCTCTTATGGAAAGCTTATTACACTGAAAGATGCCAGGATACTGCATACCGCAATATGGCTGCCGGCAGTCCTTCCAAATCCTGGATGTTAGACAATCTTCTGGGCAATCGCCCCTATGACACAAATGAAAAACAGGCTGTTTTCTCCAGGCTTACTCACACAAATCCAACATGCACCCTTAAGGCCTTGAAGAGCCTCCCTTCTAAAGGGTCAGTTATCACCTCTCTTGACAATGTTAGACAGCGGCCGCAGGAACCTTACAGTGAATTCATAGGCCGCCTTACAGAGGCCGCCTAACGCCTCATGGGAAGGGAGGAAACAGATAATGAATTCATTAAACATCTTGCTTTTGAAAATGCTAATTCAGCTTGTCAAGCAGCTATGCGTCCCCATCACAGCGGCAAAAAGTTCTCTGATTTTATAAAACTTTGTGTCGATGACCCAACATCTCGCAATATCGGAATAGCCATAGGAAGAGCTCTTAAAGAGTTTACTCAGGGAGCCAGGCCCAAGACCTACTTTAATTGCAAGCAAACAGGTCATTTTTGAATAGAGTGCACAGCCCCTAGGACCAAACAATCGCTCCCATCATTCCTGTGACCGCGATGCAAATGGGGTAAGCATTGGGCCTCCGAATGCCGCTCCAAGGCTGATATACAGGGTAATCCTCTGCCTCCAAAGCAGGGAAAATTGATAAAGGGCCCACCCCAGTTCCCCAAAACCTACCCATGATAGAACCCTGGTGTCATCAGGTTCGTTCCCCAGTCAGTCCAAAATCCAGCATCACTCTCCTCTCTGGAGCAACCGCCGGTAGCGCAAGACTGGACCTCTGTTCCACCTCCCAGTCAATATTGACCCCATAAATGGGAAATCAAATTCTTTCAATGGGGATTTTTGGCTCTTTGCCGCAAGGCACCTTTGTTCTTATAATGGGTCGTGCCAGCTCCACTATTCAGGGCCTCACTATTTCTCCAGGAGTCATTGACAACGATTATACTGGAGAAATTAAATTTATGGCTACAGCCTTTCAGGGACCAATTCCCATTTCCCCTGGGCAACGGATTGCTCAATTAATATTACTCCCCCTCGATGATAAAATTCCTAGCTATAAGCAAAAGAGAGGCCCCCATGGGTTTGGATCATCAGATGTTTATTGGGCACAATAGATCACTCAAAAAAGAAAACTTCTTAACTAAAAATTAAAAGGAAAAACCTTTGAAGGCCTTATAGATACTGGCGCGGATGCCACAACTATTTCCAGTAAGGATTGGCTTTCATCTTGACCTCTCACCGCTTCCATGACTCACCTTAGAGGTATTGGACAGACCTCCAACCGCCTACAAAGCTAAAAAGTTATTCAATGGGAAGATTAAGAAGGCAATCACAGTACTGTCCAGCCCTACGTGCTTTCAGGCCTACCTATCAACCTCTGGGGCAGAGATATTCTCTCTCAAGTGAAGCTCATTATGTGCAGCCGTAATGAGCTAGTCACTCACCAGATGCTCAATTAAGGCTTTCGCCCTGTGCAAGGGTTGGGCAAACACTCTCAGGGCTCAAAAGAGCCGGTCCCGGTCACCATAAAAACTGATCATGCTGGAATTGGCTATGAAAATTTACCATAACGGCCGTTGACATGCCTGTACCCCATGCAGATAAAATATCCTGGAAAACAAATTACCCTTTATGGATTGATCAATGGCCCTTAACTTCTGAAAAACTGGCTGCAGCCACAATGTTAGTACAGGAACAACTTGCTGTAGGCCATATCGAGCCTACCACCTTCCCCTGGAATACTCCTATTTCTGTGATAAAGGAAAAATAAGGATAACGGAGGTTGCTTCAAGATCTTAGAAAAATTAATAAAGCTATGATACCTATGGGGACCCTTCAACCAGGCCTCCCACTCCTGTGGCGATTCCTGTGGGATACTGTGAAATTATAATTGACCTAAAAGATTGCTTTTTCACAATCCCCCTACATCCTAAAGACTGCAAGCATTTTGCATTTAGTTTACTGGTGATTAATTTTAAAGGCCGTATGCCAAGATTCCAATGGAAAGTTCTGCCCCAAGGAATGGCAAACAGCCCTACGCTGTGCCAAAAATTTGTAGCTCAAATTATAGACCCATTTAGACAAAGATGGCCTTCTACATATTTAATTCATTACATGGACAACATCCTCATGGCTGGTCCTAACCCCACTGAACTCCTTGCTTATTCCCAAGAGCTTTCTAGGGCCCTTACCAGAGCTGTCTTTAGATAGCCCCTGATAAAATTCAATTAAAACCCCCTTACTTGCTTTTAGGCTTTGAACTCTTTCATAATAAGATTCTTTCACAAAAGGTTCAACTTAGAAAAGTTAGCTTAAAAACATTAAATGATTTTCAAAAACTTCTAGGAGATATTAATTGGCTCAGGCCTTATCTCATGCTAACTACTGGAGAGCTTAAACCCTTGTTTAATATTCTTAAAGGGACCCAGATCCTACTTCGAGTTGCTCATTAACAGCCCCTGCCCTAGAAGCCCTAAAGGCAGTGGAAGCTGCAATTCTAAACCAAAGGGTCACCTTTATCTCTTATGAGAAGCCTCTTCTCCTAGTCATTTGTGCTACTGATTTTACACCCACCGGAGTGTTCTGGCAAGAGGGTCAACTTTTTTGGTTCCATTTACCTGCCTTCCCAGCCAAAGTCCTTATCCCCTATACCTCCTGGGTGGCTGAACTGATAAAAATCGGATGCGAACAGAGCAGGAAAATATTCGGTAAAGACGCCGACAAAATTATCCTACCCTATTCCCCTACCTAAATCCAGTGTTTGATAGAGAATGACGATGAATGGGCAACATCCTGCAATTCTTTTCAGGGAGCCCTTCACAATCATTACCCTGCTAACAAGTTTCTCCATTTTCTAAGGACGCAACCATTTGTTTTCCCTACATTGACCTCCTCCCAACCCCATCCTAATGACCCCAAGTTCTCACCGATGGCTCCTCCAATGGAGTGACAGCCTTCACCGTAGATAATCAAATCACTTCCCTACAATCCCCATTCCACTCCACTCAATTGGTTGAACTCTTCGCTATTTTACAAGTTTTTCAACAACTCCCAAATACTCCATTTAACCTATACACAGACAGTGTTATATTGCTCAATCCATTCCCCTTTTAGAGACCGTGCCCTATATAAAACCCACTACAAATGCCACCCCTCTGTCTTTTTCCATCCAGCAGTGCATACATTCCAGGCAACATTCCTTTTATATAAGCCATATTCTTGCCCTTTGTGGTCTTCCTGGACCTCTAGCCACAGGCAATGCTGTGACCGATAAAGCTACCCAACTTTGTCTTCTCGTTGAGCTTGATCCTGCGGCTCAAGCCAAAGAAGCTCACTCTTTACACCACCATAATGCTCAAACCTTACGTCTTCTTTTTAAAATTACTAGAGAACAAGCCCGTCAGATTGTTAAACAATGTGCAAATTGTGTCACTCTCCTGCCTGTTCCTCACTTGGGTGTGAACCCTAGGGGCCTAGTTCCCAATGAGATCTGGCAAATGGATGTAACACACGTCCCCTCATTCAGAAATCTTAAATATCTTCATGTTACTGTAGATACATTTAGTGGATTTATTTTTGCCAGCCTCCACGTTGGAGAAGCTTCAAAAAATCTTATTGCTCATGTACTCAATTGTCTTAGTGTCTTGGGAAAACCCGAGATTATCAACACTGCTAATGGTCTTGGATATACTGGAAAAAATTTCCAAGAATTTTGTCGCCAATTACAAATTAAGCCTGTTACAGGCATACCATACAATCCCCAAGGTCAAGGGATTTTCGAACGAGCCCATTTAACTATAAAACGTACCTTCCACAAATTAAAAATGGGAGATTTATATCCCATGAAAGGCTCTCCAAGAAATATTCTTCATCATGCCTTGTTTATTCTTAATTTATTAAACTTTGGATGCTCATGGCAAACCTGCAGCTGGTCGCCTTTGGCACCCACAACATGATAAATCTATGCCACTGTCATGTGGAGAGACAACCTCACATCCCATTGGAATGGCCCCGAGCCCATACTCATATGGGGCTGGGGATCTGCCTGTGTTTTTGACACCAAAGAAGGAGCTGCTCGCTGGCTGCCAGAGCGTTTGATTAAACCAATAGATCTACCATAAGATTTTTAAAATTCTTATCCAACTGTTCAGGGTGGTAACATCCCCTGAGACATCCTTTTTCTTCTTCTCTCCATAGATTCTAGCCGTCGGTTTAGTCCTTGCCTTTATCTTAGGCATACGACTCGCCGCCTCCACCCCTCACCAGTGGACCCTTGTACAGCAGACTATTCTTGTTACCACTTATTGGATCCTTGTTGGTGTATTCGCACTTCTTAACAGCACCTTATAAAAAGATGAAGCCCATCAACTCTCTCATTTTCACCTTCTTCGCGGAACCTTACAAGTTCTTCAAGACCAAATAGATTCCCTTGCAGAAGTAGTCTTACAGAACAGACGTGGCCTAGACCTTCTCACCGCGGAACAAGGCGGAATCTGCTTAGCCTTCGAAAAGAAATGCTGCTTCTATGCAAGCAAGTCTGGAGTAGTTCGTGACAAAATAAAAAGACTCCAAGAAGATCTCGTGCAAAGAAAGAAAAAACTGTTTGAAAATACCCTATGGTCTTGGATGAGCATGTTTCTTCCTTATCTTCTCCCTATACTAGGACCCTTCCTTAGTGTCATGCTTGTGCTCTACCTTGGCCCTTGGGCCTTCCAGAGAATTACCACCTTCATTAAAGAACAGATCAATATGGCCCTCGGCAGACAGATACAATTCCACTGTCACCATTTTGTCCTGGTGGACCAAGGCTATGATGTGCCCTTTGACTCCCCTCCTTTAGAAGCTGGATAGGATACAGACCTATGTATATCGGCTCACAATAAAGTTAGTGCGATATGGGCACCAATGTGGTTGCGAAGCTAAGCATTGCAAGGGAAGGTCCGTGAACCGCCTCTGAATTCCCTGAGAGAAAAACCTGTCTTGCATGGAGGTTAGTATCTAAAATAAATACGCCCTTCCTCCCCTCCACAAAAGATACCAAGGGCCAACGTTGACCCAATAAATGGGGAGTCTCGGAGGAGCCAAGTCACTAATCCCCAAATTGGTTAATGCCCACCGCTAAATATCAGGCCTACCCCTCTTTTCTATAAAAGAAGGGAGGAGATATCGGGAGCCGTAGGACATAGAAACAATGGTCTCGCCCTTTTCGCCTAGGCCTCTAATTTCTGCCCCGTTTAGGAAAGATCAGTTGACCAACTTGAGAATAGACGCTGGGATAGAGATTAAGCAGCTGCTGTGATAAGATCTCTTCCTTAGTAAAACATTCTGACTTTCTCAGTAATCCCCCACCCATGATCTTTTCCAGAGAACATTCTTCATTTAGGTATCCTAACGACCTAGATAATCCTTGCCATTTCAGCTGGGGCTGCTTCCCCCTCCTATTTCCTATATAATCTACCTTGTAACAATAAACTTTGAGACATTGACAACACTTTCAACTTGGTCTCCTTCTTTGTGTCTGGTTTGTTTCTCATCCAGTTTAACTTCCCCTCGATCCCTTGTTGAACTCCCCACTGGCCGGGGCATTTATCCATTCATCTCCTGATGGATACTTAGGTTTCTTCCATTTCTTGGGTATTGTAAAGAGTGCTGGATCAACATAGGGGTGCATCTGTCTCTTTCATACTGGGCTCCTGCACACTTAGTGTAAATTCCAGGAGAGGAATTCCTGGGTCAGATGGTATTTCTGTTCTTTGTTTTTTTCGGGATCATCCATACTGCTTTCCACAATGGTTGAGCTGACTGACATTCCCAACAGCAGTGTAGGAGGGTTCCCCTTTCTCCACACCCTTGCCGACATCTGTTGTTGTCTGTCTTTCGGGTGGTGGCCATCCTAACTGGTGTGAGGTGATACCCCATTGTGGTTTTAATGGGCATTTCTCTGATGGTTAGCAATGTGTAGCGTCTTTTCATGTGCCTGTCAGCCACCTGAAATTACTTCTGCGGAGAAGTGTCTGTCCAGATCCTCTGCCCATTTTGTAATTGGATTTATTTGCATTTTTTGTGTTGAGGTTCATGAGCTCTTGATACATGTTTTGGATGGCAATGCCTTATCAAATATGTCATCAGTGAATATATTCTCCCATACAGAAGGATGCCTTTGGTTCTACTGATGGTGGTCAAACAGAATCTTACTAAACCGCCTACCACTTCATTCCCAATCTGACTAAATTTTTTTTTAAGAACACCAACCAGCCGAGAAAACTGGAACGAAGAGGAGAAGCTGTGATGCAGGAACATCTAGTGTAAAACTGAGAGGTGAGGTGATGTGGAGACTGGTAGGTTGTATCTTTCCATGTGCTGCTTTCACGTGTCATAGGTAGAAAAGATTGCCAAGGATATGAAGCCCGGGGTGTTGATGTCACCTGGTATCAATGGAGCCACGTAGCCTCTAGCCATTGATGGGAAAGCTAGCATGCGGCACTGTTGTCTTTCCTGCGGAGTTAGACGTGCAGCGTCCCCCAATTGCAGTTCAGTCAGAGCCCGTGTGGGACTGTCCTGGCACTGGCCGGGGTGGACCCGACAGCTGTGCCATTCCTGCTGGGCAGTCGCAGCACCCCTCTCGGAACAGGGCCTCAGCAGCGCTTCCTGGAGAGAGAGAGTAGAGAGAGAATTGCGTTCGAGAGAAATTGACTGTTTTGTTTTCTGTAGCTCCATGAGCATGCTTCTGATGTTTATTTTGAGATCCCTTTCTCACGAAGATTGATTTGAGGTCAGTTACCAGGTTCCCTTGAAGGTCCATATTTGTAGGTGGTGCACTCTAGCTACCAGATGCTTTACCCTCTGGAGATGCACAGCCCTTGGTTGGATGGCAGGGGTCCAAGGGGAGCGGTGCCGGTGCCCATTCTCACCGGGAGTGAAGAGGTCTTTTCTGCTTCCCGGCAAAAGTACCCATCTCCACTGCCAGGGCCAGAGTGCAGAGCATGCAGGGAGAAGCTGCCGTAGGTCGGGGCGGCCGTTTTGCAGGCCGGTGACGGCGGGGAGGCAGGCCATGTACCACTCACAGCACGGTAAGGGGCCTCGGAGCTGCGAGGCCAGCCAGGGGGATGGAGTGACCGGAGCTCCTGAAAGCTAACCCGCCTGCCGGGCAGAGTGCACCCGCGCAGTTTGGCGCACCTGTACTTTCTCCTGAATGGCAAGCCGTGTGGAAGCCTTGCCCCTTTAGCAGTTCTCTCGCTGTTAGGAAGTCTCTCAGACAGTCCGCCTTTCTTTTGTCAAACAGCGGCCGGATGTGGATCCCTCTGTTGTCTCAGAAGTGGCTGGAACCACAAGTCTCTCGAAGTCTTCTGCCTCCCTTTGCTTTCCAACCCCACCGATCCTCCAGTATGCACCACATGTACAGTAGGTTCGTGCTCAGAGAGCACATCTCCACGGCTGTACGTCACACTTCTCCTTGAGGTGAAAGGCTGCTGCAGCAGCGTTCCTCCCTGCTGCTCTTCCACGATTTGTTATAGTTGTTCTATTTCCATATAGTATGTATTTATGTGGTTTTGATCTTGGGAGAAGGTTTCCGCTCCACTCTCATGTGAGCCTGCGTCATTAATCACATCAGCACATCTTTTTTCTGTTTTTTCTCTTCAGTTTCACTTGTTTATGGTACCTTTCAGCACCCCTCAATTTGTAGTTTGTCTTCGTCCTTGGATATCAAGTGAGTCTCCAGTAAGGGAGCAGGTAGGTGTTCTTGAGTTTTCATCCCTTCTTTTAACCATGTGTCTTTTGATTGGAGCACTCAGAGCCTGTCCTTTTATTCTGATAATTGAGAGCTGTGTCCTTATTACACTTAAAAAATATTTTTTGTCATCATTAATCTACAATCACGCGAAGAACATTATGATCACCAAGTACACCAAGTCCTCCCCATAAAACCCGTTATAGTGGCAATCCATCAGCATTGTTGGATGCTGCAGACCCCTACACCATGTCCCCCCGCACACACCCCGTTACAGTCGCTGTCCATCAGCATGTAGAAAGATGCTGTAGAATCTCTACTTGTCTTCTCTGTTTTGTACAGCCCTCGCCATGTGCCCCCGACCCCCCGCATTATACATGCTAATCCTTATGTCCCCTTTCGTTCCCCTGCCCTTATCCCTCCCTTCATACCTACCCTGCCCAGTCACATTCCATTGGTAACTGTTAGTCCACTCCCGGGTTCAATGAGTCCGATGCTGTTTTTTTCCTTCAGTTTTTCTTTGTTGTTATACTCCACACATGAGTGAAATCATTCGGAACTTGTTTTTCACTGCCTGGCCTATTTCACTGAGCATAATACCCTCTAGCTCCATTCACGTTGTTGCAAATGATAGGACTTGTTTTCTTCTTATGGCTGCTTACTGCACTTTTTAAACTGGATTTTATTCTTCTTTTTTGTTTGTAGTTTCGCTATGTGCTTTCACCATTGCTCTCCTGGTTATGAGCAATAGCTTTGTGTTAATCGATATTTACCTATATTTTTCTATCTGCCTGTCTATCTATCTATCTATCATTCAATCAATCAGTCATATTTTTATCTGAAAATCTGTCCTTGTATACTGAACAGTAAAGAACATAGACTATGTCCCTTCCCTACGTTATGCTTACAAAAATCTTGCAAGGTAACTAGGCCGTAAGGAGAGCACTTGGTTCACCGAGACACTTGCAGGTCGAGTCAGAAGTGTACCTACAAAACCAGGAAATGGTGGTGCAGGGACTTGTACCAGTGTCTCTGTCCTCTCTCCTCTTTTATCTCCTTCTCACTTGCTGACTGTATTTAGCCACATTCATTGACTAAGTGCTCCCTGAAGACCACAAGTATCGTTCCTCTTTGACATTTTTCGACAGAAAAGTAAACTTGGTGCTTACTCACCACCATGTGTGAGGGATATCGGCGTGACAAACCCTGATAGGAGGGAGGGTCAAATAAAAAGTAATACCGATTTCTAGACGGGAGCAGTTGGGAGAGAAGTGTGTGTTGTGGAGTGAAGTGTTATTTGAGTGTCCAAACTTCCCTCTTTATCTGGTTATTACTTCTTTATATTCGTGGACATCATAAAATCCACTGATTTCAAAGGCCCAGACCCATATTATTACAGCAATTCACTTGTTGAGTTGAGAGAAAATGAGAAGGATGTTGCTGCACCACTAAATCTATGGCTGGGCACTGCTGATACCAAACAAAAACATTCACGGTGGCCAGATAGGTCTATTTACTACTGACTGTCTTGGGGGCACAGACAGAATCCATTTGACTGATTGTTTGTTTTTTAGATTGACTTGTGTTGGGTACCACTCCCCACCCCTTCGGCTTGCAGTTTGTCTGTGTCCTTGGATCTCAAGTGAGTCTCCTGTAAGGGAGCACGTAGTTGTTTTTGAGTTTTCATCCCTTCTTTTAAACCTGTGTCTTTTGTTTGGAGCACTCAAAGCCTGTCCTTTTACACTGATGATTCAGAGCTGTGCCCTTATTGCACTTTAAAATGCTTTTTTGTTATCATTAATCTACAATCACATGCACAACATTATGTTTTCTAGGATCCCCCTTTCACCAAGTTCGCCCCAAAAACCTCTTACAGTCGGTGTCCATCAGTGCAGTTGGATGCTTTAGACTACTTCACCATGACCCCCCACACACACTCCGTTACAGTCGCTGTCCATCAACGTGTAGTAAGATGCTGTAGAATCTCTAAATTTCTTCTCTGTGTTGTAAAGCCCTCCCCATGCCCAGCCGACCCCACGCATTATTCATGCTAAAAATAATGTCCCGTTTCTTTCTTTCCACCCTTTTCCCTCCCTTATCACCCACCCGGCCCAGTCCTTTTCCCTTTGGGATCTGGTAGTCCACTCTCTGGTTCTGCGATTCTGCTGCTGTTTTTTTCCATCAGTTTTTTTTTTTATACTCAGCACATGAGGGAAATCATTTGGTACTTGTCTTTCTCCTCCTGGCCTTTTCAGTGAGCATACTACCATCCAGCTCCACCCACATCATTGTAAATGGTAGGATTTGTTTTCTTCTTATGGCTGCTTACTGTACTTTTTAAACGGCATTTCATTCTTCCTTTTTGGTTGTAGTATCGCTATGTGCTTTCACCATTTATCTCCCGGTTATGAGCAATAGCTTTCTGTTAATTGGTATGTATCTGTATCTATCTATCTCTCTATCTATCTATCTATCTATATATTTATCTATCTATCTATCTATCATCTATATATCTATCTGTCTGTCTGTCTGTTTGTCTATCTATCTATCTATCTATCTATCTATCTATCTATCTATCTATCTATCTATCTATCTACCTATCTATCTATCTATATATCTATCTACCTATATTCCTATGTATCTATCATGATTATCATCTATCTATTATGTCTATCATCTATCTATCATCTGTCATCTATTTATCTGTCTATGAATCAATCATCTTTTTGTGTGCCCTTCTGTCCTTATGTACAAAACAGTTAACAACATTGCCTATGTCACTTTCCTACATTATGCTTCCAGAAATCTTGCAAGGTGAGAAGGCCGTATTGAGAGCATCGGGTTCACTGAGACACTTGCAGGTAGAGTCAGCAACGTGTGCTTACAAAACCAGTAAATGGTGGTGCAGGGACTTGAACCCATATCTCTGTCCTCTGTCCGCTTTTCCCTCCTTCTCGCTTTCTGACTGTATTTAGCCACATTCATGGACTAAGTGCTTCCTGAATACCACAAGTATCCTTCCTCTGGGCCTGTTGTAGACAGTGAAGTATACTTGGTGCTTTGCTTCCCACCATGTTTGATAGACATCGGCGTGATCACCGTTGATTGGAGGATTGTCAAATAAAAAGAAACACCTATGTGTAGACAGGAGCATATGGGATCAAAGAGAGTGTTGTGGAGTTCCATGTTTGTTTGAGGGACCAAACTTCCCTCTTTTGGGGGTTATTACTTCTTTTAATTCGTGAACATCATAAAAACCACTGATTTCAAAAACCCAGACTCATATTACTACAGCAATTAAGTTGTTGAGTTGAGGAAAAATGAGAAGTACAATGGTGTACCAGTAATCTATGGCAGGGCACTGCTGATACCAAACAGAAAGAATACACGGTGGCAAGATAGGGCTATTTTCTACTGACTGTCTCTGGGGACTCAAATAGAATCGATTTGTTTGTTTGATTGTTTCTCCGTTTCACTTGTATAGGGTTCCTGTAACCGCCCCTTCGGATTTTTGTTTGTCTGTGTCCTTGGATCTCAAGTGAGTCTCCAGTAAGGGAGCACATAGGCGGTCTTGAGTTTTCATCAGTTCTTCTAACCCTGTGTCTTTTGATTGGAGCACTCAAAGCCTGTACTTTTATTCTGATACTTGAGAGCAGCGCTCTTTCTGCACTTTGAAATTTATTTGTTCTCATTAATGTACAATCACATGCAGATCATTATGATTTCCAGTCTACCACCTTCACCAAGGCCCCTCCAAATCCCAGTTACAGTCGCTGTCCGTCAGCATGTACTAAGATGCTGTAGAATCACTACATGTCTTCTCTGTGTTGTACAGAACTACCCATGACACCCCACATTACACATTATACATGCTATTCCTAATGGCCCCATCTTTTACCCCTCCCTTATTACATCCTTCCCACAAACCCTACCCAGTCCCTTTCTCTTTATTAACTGTTAGTCCACTCTCGGGTTCTGTGAGTCTGCTGCTGTCTTTTCCTTCAGTTTTTCTTTGTTATCATACTCCACACATGAGTGAAATCATTTGGTACATGTACTTCTCCGCCTGGCCAATTTGACTGAGTATAATACGCTCTAGCTCCTTTCACGTTAATGCAAATGATGGGATTTGTTTTCTTCTTATGGCTTCTTAGTGAACTTTTTAAACTGGATTTCATTCTTCTTTTTTGTTTGTAGTTTCACTATGTGCTTTCACCATTACTCTCCTGGTTATGAGGAGTAGCATTGTGTTAATCGATATGTACCTATATCTATCTCTCTGTCTATTTGTCAATCAATTAAACAATCATCACTTTGTCTGCCCATCTCTCCCTGTGTACAGAACATTTAACCATATATCCTAAATCACTTTCCTACACTATGCTTCCAAAAATCCTGCAAAGTATCTAGGCTGTAGAGAGAGCACTGGGTTCACCGACACACTTGCAGTTGGAGTCGGCCGTGTGTACCTACAAAACCAGGAGATGGTTGTGCCGGGACTAGAACCCGTGTCTCTGTCCTCTGTCCTCTTTCATCTCCTTCTAACTTGCTGTCTGTATTTAGCCACATTCATTGACTAAGTGCTCCCTGAAGACCACAAGTATCATTCCTCTGGGCCTGTTGTCGCGAGAAAAGTAAACTTGTTCTTTGCTCACCACCATTTTTGAAGGACATCAGCGTGATCACCGCCGATAGGACAGAGGGAAAAATAAAAAGTAACACCAATTTCTAGTCAGGAGCAGTTGGGAGCTAAGAGTATTGTGGAGTGACTTGTTTATTTGAGTGTCCAAACTTCCCTCTTTAGGTCGTTTTTGGATCTTCACATTCGTGAACATCATAAAAAACACTGATTTCAAAGGCCCTGATACTTATTATTACAGCAACTCAGTTGTTGAGGTGAGAGAAAATGAGAAGTATGCTGCTGCACTGCTAAATCTATGGCTGGGAACTGCTGAAACCAAACAAAAAGAATTCATGGTGGCCAGATAGGGCTATTTTCTGCTGACTGTCTTTGGGGACTCAAACAGAATCCATTTGTTTGATTGTTTGTTTTTCAGTTTAAATCGTGTAGCGTACTTGTCCACACACCTTCGGCTTTTAGTTTGTCTGTGTCCTTGGATCTCAAGGGTGTCTCCTGTAACTAAGCACGTAGGTGTCTTGAGTTTTCATCCCTTCTTTTAACCCTGTTTCTTTTGTTTGCAGCACTCAGAGCCTGACCTTTTGTTATGATGATTCAGAGATGTGCACTTAGTGCACTTAAAGAATTTTTTTTATCATTAATCTACAGTCACGTGAAGAACATTATGTTTACTATGCACACCCCTTCACCAAGTCCCCCGGAAAAACCTCTTCCGTCGCTGTTAATCAGCATAGTTGGATTCTGTAGACCTCTTCACCATGTCCCCCCCACAGACCCCGTTACAGTGGCTGTCCACCAGTTAGTAGTAAGATGCTATATGATCTCTACTAGTCTTCTCTGAGTTGTACAGTAATCCCCATGCACCCACGACCCCACGCATTATACATGCTAATCCTAATGCCCCCATTCTTTCTCCCCACACTTCTCCCTCCCTTCAGACCCACCCTGCCCATTCCTTTTCTGTTTGGTAACTTTTAGTCAACTCTCGGGTTCTGTGAGTCTGCTGCTGTTTTTTTCCTTCAGTTCTTTTTGTTGTTATACTCCACACATGAGTGAAATCACTTGGTACTTGTCTTTCTCCGCCTGGTCTATTTCTCTGACCATACTACCGTCTACCTCCATCCACGTCTTTGCAAATGGTAGTATTTGTTTTCATCTTAAGACTGCTTACGGCACTTTTTTTTTTCCTTTTAAGAAAAATTTTTATTAAGGTATGATTGATATACATTCTTATGAACGTTTCACAAGAAAAACAATGTGGTTACTACATTCACCCATATTATCAATTCCCCACCCATACCCCATTGCAGTCACTGTCCATCAGTGCAGCAAGATGCCACAGATCCACTATGTGCCTTCTCTGTGCTCCACTGTTCTCCACATGATCCCCCACACCATGTATACTAAACATAATACCCTTCAGTCCACTTCTCCCTCCCTCCCCACCCGCCCTCCCACACCCCTCCCCTTTGGTAACTGCTAGTCACTTTTTTTTTTAAATAATTATTTTTTATTGAAGGGTAGTTGACGCACAGTATTACATTACATTAGTTTCAAGTGCACAACACAGTGATAATACATTTATATACATAATTCTAGGTTACAGCTATCACCCTACCAAGCTGTTAAAATATCTTGACTATATTCCTTATGATATACATTACATCCCGGTTACTTATTTATTTTACCATTGGAAGTCTGTCCTGTTTTTGTGAGGGCATCTCTCATATTTATTGATCAAATGGTTGTTAACGACAATAAAATTCTGTACAGGGGAGTCAATGCTCAATGCAAAATCATTAATCCACCCCAAGCGTAATTTTCATCAGTCTCCAATCTTCTGAGGCATAACAAACAAGTTCTTACATGTAGAACAAATTCTTACATAATGAATAAGTTACATAGTGAACAGTACAAGGGCAGTCATCACAGAAACTTTCGGTTTTGCTCATGCATTATGAACTATAAACAGTCAGTTCAAATATGAATACTCATTTCGTTTTTATACTTGATTTATATGTGGATACCACATTTCTCTCTTTATTATTATTATTTCTAATAAAATGCTGAAGTGGTATTTAGATACAAGATAAAGGTAGAAAACATAGTTTAGTGTTGTAAGAGTGCAAATGTAGATGATCAGGGGTGTGCCTGTAGACTATATGTTAATCCAAGCTAGACCAGGGCAATAAAACATCCATGTATGCAGCAGATTTCTCTCAGAACAGGGGGGGTGAGGTTCTAAGGCTCACCTCTGTTGATCCCCAATTTCTCACCTGATGGCCCCCCTGCGACTGTGCCTGTCTTAGGTTGTTCCTCCCTTGAGTAATCTTACCCATCTCTGGCTAACCAGTCATCTTCCGGGGCCATACAGGGAAATGTGAAGTTGTGAAGAGAGGGAAGCCTTATTGTTTGAAAAGGTTAGCTTTTTACTTCTTTGCATATTTATGCCCTGTGGCTTCTATGCCCAGCATTTGTCTTGAGGTGTCTTTACCACTTGGAAGAATTATGATACTCGGTAAATTTGAAATGAGGCACGAATTCTATTTAAGGGTTGTAATTAGGAAGGAAGAAGAAAAGCTATAGAAGTAGCAGGCGGAAGAAAACATGGGAAGATTGATTATTTCTTTGACATATCTTCTTGTAGAGTAACTTCAGTATGTATAGGTTTTAAGCTACTACTTAAATTGCGCACACACATTAACATAATAGGAGTATAGTTACATAACCAAAGCGTATTTGTAATTACCAGCCATCTCCAGCGAAACCAAGAAAACCAGTTAGGCACCTTAGGCATTTGTGAAAACTTATCTATGATATGGTGGATATTGTCCAACTGAACTTGAACAGTCTGAGAGAAATCAGACAAATTAAAACAACCCATTCCTGGGGACTGTTCACATGCCATGTGTTCTTTTAACAGTAATTAGTCTGTAGTTGTAAGACTTTGGAGCGCTACAATTTGCACTTCTCCAAATTCTTGGTTGAGTTTTAACAGTATAGATCCAGTCAAATTTGTTGTTTTACTGTATGCACAGGCCAGCTTAGATATCTCCTTCCTCATTCCCATGACAAGTCCAGGAACTGGTGGGATGAGTGCATCTACAGCTGTAGCAGTGCGTGGATATTTGTTGGGGTTTTTGATGATCATCTTCTGGCATGAGTCTTCCAGAGTGTGCAGATGTTGGAAGTTCTTTTTCATATCGTATCTTAGTTCATTTTCGGGGTAGCCCAATTAGGCTTTGATCCTCTGTATAAACACAAACAGACCGTTTGCCTACACTTTTATATGCCCTTTATACCCTTGTGTAGAACTCATTGGAGGTTACCACACAGGAACTGACCTCTTTTTTTTTTTTTTGCTTTGTTTTTTTGTATCACTAATCTACACATACATGACGAATATTATGTTTACTAGGCTCTCCCCTATACCAGGTCTCCCCTATAAACCCCTTTACAGTCACTGTCCATCTGCATAGAAAAATGTTGTAGAATCACTACTTGCCTTCTCTGTGTTGTACTGCCCTCCCTTTTCTCCTAACCCCCATGCATGTTAATCTTAATACCCCCAACTTCTCCCCCCCTTATCCATCCTTGCACACCCATCCTCCCCAGTCCCTTTCCCTTTGGTACCTGTTAGTCCATTGTTGAGTTCTGTGATTCTGCTGCTGTTTTGTTCCTTCAGTTTTTCCATTGTTCTTATATTCCACAGATAAGTGAAATCATTTGGTATTTCTCTTTCTCTGCTTGGCTTGTTTCACTGAGCATAATACCCTCCAGCTCCATCCATGTTGCTGCAAATGATTGGATTTGCCCTTTTCTTATGGCTGAGTAGTATTCCATTGTGTATATGTACCACATCTTCTTTATCCATTCATCTATTGATGGACATTTAGGTTGCTTCCAATTCTTGGCTATTGTAAATAGTGCTGCAATAAACATAGGGGTGCATCTGTCTTTCTTAAACTTGATTGCTGCGTTCTTATGGTAAATTCCAAGGAGTGGAATTCCTGGGTCAAATGGTAAGTCTGTTTTGAGCATTTTGATGTACCTCCATACTGCTTTCCACAATGGTTGAACTAACTTACATTCCCACCAGCAGTGTAGGAGGGTTCCCCTTTCTCCACAGCCTCTCCAACATTTGTTGTTGTTTGTCTTTTTGATGGCAGCCATCCTTACTGGTGTGAGGTGATACCTCACTGTAGTTTTAATTTGCATTTCTCTGATAATTAGCGATGTGGAGCATCTTTTCATGTGTCTGTTGGCCATCTGTATTTCTTTTTTGGAGAACTGTCTGTTCAGTTCCTCTGCCCATTTTTTAATTGGTTTATTTGTTTTTTGTTTGTTGAGGCGTGTGAGCTCTTTATATATTCTGAACGTCAAGCCTTTATCGGATGTGTCATTTTCAAATATATTCTCCCATACTGTAGGGATCATTCTTGTTCTATTGTTGGTGTCTTTTGCTGTACAGAAGCTTTTCAGCTTAATATAGTCCCACTTACTCATTTTTGCTGTTGTTTTCTTGCCCGGGGAGATATGTTCAAGAAGAGGTCACTCATGTTTATGTCTAAGAGGTTTTTGCCTATGTTTTCTTAAAAAGAGTTTAATGGTTTCATGGCTTACATTCAGGTCTTTGATCCATTTTGAGTTTAATTTTGTATATGTGGTTAGACAATGGTCCAGTTTCATTCTCCTACATGTAGCTGTCCAGTTTTGCCAGCACCACCTGTTGAAGAGACTGTCATTTCGCCATTGTATGTCCATGGCTCCTTTATCAAACATTAATTGACCATATATGTCTGGGTTAATATCTGGATTCTCTAGTCTGTTCCATTGGTCTGTGGCTCTGCTCTTGTGCCAGTACCAAATTGTCTTGATTACTATGGCTTTATAGTAGAGCTTGAAGTTGGGGAGTGAGATCCCCCTACTTTATTCTTCTTTCTCAGGATTGCTTTGGCTAATCTATGTCTTTGGTGTTTCCATATGAATTTTTAAATTATTTGTTCCAGTTCATTGAAGAATGTTGCTTGTAGTTTCATAGGGATTGCATCAAATCTGTATATTGCTTTGGGCAGGATGGCCATTTTGACGTTATTAATTCTAACTAGCCACGAGCATGGGATGAGTTTCCTTCTGTTAGTGTCCCCTTTAATTTCTCTTAAGAGTGACTTGTAGTTTTCAGAGTATAAGTCTTTCACTTCTTTGGTTAGGTTTATTCCTAGGTATTTTATTTTTTTGATGCAATTGTGAATGGAGTTGTTTTCCTGATTTCTCTTTCTGTTGGTTCATTGTTAGTATGTAGGAAAGCCACATATTTCTGTGTTGATTTTGTATCCTGCAACTTTGCTGTATTCCGATATCAGTTCTAGTACTTTTGGGGTGGAGTCTTTAGGGTTTTTTATGTACAGTATCATGTCATCTGCAAATAGTGACAGTTTGACTTCTTCTTTGCCAATCTGGATTCCTTGTATTTTTTTGTTTTGTCTGATTGCCGTGGCTAGGACCTCTATTACCCTGTTAAATAACAGTGGAGAGAGTGGGCATCCCTGTCTAGTTCCCGATCTAAGAGGAAATGCTTTCAGCTTCTCGCTGTTCAATATAATGTTGGCTGTGGGTTTATCATAGATGGCCTATATTATGTTGAGGTACTTGCCCTCTATTCCCATTTTGGTGAGAGTTTTTAACATGAATGGATGTTGAACTTTGTCAAATGCTTTTTCAGCATCTATGGAGATGTTCATGTGGTTTTTGTCTTTCTTTTTGTTGATGTGGTGGATGATGTTGATGGACTTTCGAATGTTGTACCATCCTTGCATCCCTGGGATGAATCCCACTTGGTCATGGTGTATGATCCTTTTGATGTATTTTTGAATTCGGTTTGCTAATATTTTGTTGAGTATTTTTGCATCTACGTTCATCAGGAATATTGGTCTGTAGTTTCATTTTTTGGTGGGGTCTTTGCCCTTTTTTGGTATTTGGATGATGTTAGCTTCATAGAATGAGTTCGGGAGTATCCCCTCCTCCTCTATTTTTTGGAAAACTTTAAGGAGAATGGGTATTATGTCTTCCCTGTATGTCTGATAAAATTCCGAGGTAAATCCATCTGGCCCGGGGGTTTTGTTCTTTGGTAGTTTTTTGATTACCGCTTCAATTTCTTTGCTGGTAATTGGACTGTTTAGATTTTCTGTTTCTTTTTGGGTCAGTCTTGGAAGGTTGTATTTTTCTAGGAAGTTGTCCATTTCTCCTAGGTTTCCCAGCTTGTTAGCATATAGGTTTTCATAGTAGTCTCTAATAATTCTTTGTATTTCTGCGGGGTCCATCGTGATTTTTCCTTTATCATTTCTGATACTGTTCATTTTTTTTGACTCCCTTTTCCTCTTAATAAGTCTGGCTAGAGGCTTATCTATTTTGTTTATTTTCATGAAGAACCAGCTCTTGGTTTCATTGATTTTTGTTATTGTTTTATTCTTCTCAATTTTATTTATTTCTTCTCTGATCTTTATTATGTCCCTCCTTCTGCTGACCTTAGGCCTCATTTGTTCTTCTTTTTCCAATTTTGGTAGTTGTGACATTAGACCATTCATTTGGGATTGCTCTTCCTTTTTTAAATATGCTTGGATTGCTATATACTTTCCTATTAAGACTGCTTTTGCTGTGTCCCACAGAAGTTGTGGCTTAGTGCTGTTGTTGTCATTTGTTTCCATATATTGCTGGATCTTCATTTTGATTTAGTCATTGATCCATTGATTATTTAGGAGCATGTTGTAAAGCCTCCATGTGTTTGTGATCCTCTTTGTTTTCTTTGTACAGTTTATTTCTAGTGTTATGCCTTTGTGGTCTGAAAAGTTGGTTGGTAGGATTTCAATCTTTTGGAATTTTCTGAGGCTCTTTTTGTGGCCTAGTATGTGGTCTATTCTGGAGAATGTTCCATGTGCACTTGAGAAGAATGTATATCCCGCTGCTTTTGGATGTAGAGTTCTATAGATGTCTATTAGGTCCATCTGCTCTACTGTATTGTTCAGTGCTTCCGTGTCCTTACTTATTTTCTTCCCAGTGGATTTTTCCTTTGGGGTGAGTGGTGTGTTGAAGTCTCCTAGAATGAATGCATTGCAGTCAATTTCCCCCTTTAGTTCTGTTAGCATTTGTTTCAAATATGCTGGTGCTCCTGTGTTGGGTGCATATATATTTAGAATGGTTATATCCTCTTGTTTGACTGAGCCCTTTATCATTATGCAGTGTCCTTCTTTATCTCTTGTTACTTTTTTTGTTTTGTAGTCTATTTTGTCTGATATTAGTACTGCAACCCCTGCTTTCTTCTCACTGTTGTTTGCTTGAAATATGTTTTTCCATCCCTTGACTTTTAGTCTGTACATGTGTTTGGGCTTGAGGTGAGTTTCTTGTAAGCAGCATATAGATGGGTCTTGTTTTTTTATCCATTCTGTTACTCTGTGTCTTTTGATTGGTGCATTCAACCCATTAACATTTAGGGTGACTATTGAAAGATATGTACTAATTGCCATTGCAGGCTTTATATACGTGGTTACCAAATGTTCAAGGTTAGCCTCTTTAGTATCTTACAGCCTAACTTAGCTCGCTTATTGAGCTGTTATATACACTGTCTGGAGATTCTTTTCTTCTCTCCCTTCTTGTTCCTCCTCCTCGATTCTTCATATGTTGGGTGTTTTGTGCTGTGCTCTTTCTAGGAGTGCTCCCATCTAGAGCAGTCCCTGTAAGATGTTCTGTAGAGGTGGTTTTTGGGAAGCAAATTCCCTCAGCTTTTGTTTGTCTGGGAATTGTTTAATCCCGCCGTCATATTTGAATGATAGTCGTGCTGGATACAGTATCCTTGGTTCAAGGCCCTTCTGTTTCATTGTATTAAATATATCATGCCATTCTCTTCTGGCCTGTAGGGTTTCTGTTGAGAAATCTGACGTTAGCCTGATTGGTTTCCCTTTACAGGTGAACTTTTTTCTCTCAACTGCCTTTAACACTCTTTCCTTGTACTTGATCTTTGCCATTTTAATTATTATGTGTCTTGGTGTTGCCCTTCTTGGATCCTTTCTGTTGGGGGTTCTGTGTATTTCCGTGGTCTGTTCGATTACTTCCTCCCCCTGTGTGTTGAAGTTTTCAGCAATTATTTCTTCTAAGATACTTTCCATCTCTTTTCCTCTCTCTTCTTCTTCTGGGACCCCTATAATACGGATATTGTTCCTTTTGGATTGGTCACACAGTTCTCTTAATATTGTTTCATTCCTGGAGATCCTTTTGTCTCTCTCTATGTCAGCTTCTATGCGTTCCTGTTCTCTGATTTCAATTCCATCAATGGCCTCTTGCATTTTATCCATTCTGCTTATAAACCTTCCTGAGTTTGTTTCATTTCTGCGTTCTCCTTTCTGGCATCTGTGATCTCCTTCCGGACTTCATCCCATTTCTCTTGCGTATTTCTCTGCATCTCTGTCAGCATGTTTATGATTCTTATTTTGAATTCTTTTTCAGGAAGACTGGTTAGGTCTTTCTCCTTCTCTGTTGTTGTCTCTGTGATCTTTGTGTGTCTGTAGCTTTGCATTTTCATGGTGATAGGAATAGTCTGCATAACTGGGACGAGTGACGGCTGGAAGGAGTTCCTTTCTTGTTGGTTTGTGGCCCTCCTCTCCTGGGAGGACAGCGACCTCTAGTGGCTTGTGCTGCAGAGCTGCGCGCAGACAGGCTTTCTGCTTCCTGCCCGGAGTTAATCTCCACTGTTGCTGTGGGCGTGGCCTAGCTCGGGCAGCTACTCCAAAATGGTGGAGTCGCGTTGGAGCAGGAGCTGCTGGGAGGCTATTTATCTCTTTAAGGGGCCTCCCTGCTCCCTGCAGCCCAGGGGTTAGGGTGCCCAGAGATCCCGGATTCCCTACCTCTGGATTAAGTGACCCGCCCTGCCCCTTTAAGACTTCCAAACAGCACCCGCCAAAACAAAACAATGACCACCAAAAAAAAAAAAAGAAAAAATATTTTTAAATTAAAAAAAGAAAAGGTTTTATTTAAAAAAAAAAAAAAGGTGGTCCTTCGTTTTTCTTTATTCTCCGGTGCCAGCCTCAGGCCTCTGCTCACCGGACTTTCTTCCCTGTTTCCCTAGTATTGGGGTCCCTATCCCTTTAAGACTTCCAAAAAGCGCTCGCCAAAACAAAACAGCAAAAAAGAAAAAAAAGAAATGATCGCGCGCTTTTCTTATGTCCTCTTTCGCCCAGCCTCCAGTGCCTGCTCACTGTTCTTGCTGCCCTGTTTTCCTTGTATCGAGCGCCCTGCACTCTGGCCCGGATTTCTGGGGCTGGGTGTTCGGCAGTCCTGGGCTCGATATCCCTCCCGCTCTGCCTACTCTTCTCCCCGCGGGATCTGGGGGTGGGGCGCTCGGCTACCGCAGGGCTGGGACTTGTATCTTACCCCATCGCGAGGCACTGGGTTCACACAGGTGCGGATGTGGTCTGGATATTGTCCTGTGTCCTCTGGTCTTTATTCTAGGAAGGGTTGTCTTTGTTATATTTTCATAGATATATGTTGTTTTGGGAGGAGATTTCCGATGCTCTACTCATGCCGCCATTTTCCGCCCCCTCCTGGTAGTCCTGCTTACAGCACTTTTTAAACTTGATATCATTCTTCCTTTTGTTTGCAGTTTAGCTATGTTATTCAGCATTCAACTCCTGATTATGAACAATAGCTTTGTGTCAATCGATATGTATCTGTATCTATCTATCTAAAGGTCTATCTGTCTATGTATCTATGTATCTATGTATCTATGTATCTATCTATCTATCTGTCTATCTATCTATCTTCCTATCATCTATCTATGATGTCTATCATCTACCAATCTATGTACCTATCTATGTATCTTGCATCTGTCGTCTGTCTACCTATCTATCTATGAATCATTCATCTTTTTGTCTACCCATCTATCCTTCTGTACAGAACAGTTAACAACATAGCCTATGTCTCTTATCTACATTATTCTTCCAGTAATCTTGCAAGGTAACCAAGCCATAAGGAGAGTACTGTGTTCAAATAAAAAGAACACCAATTTCTAGAGAGGAGCAGTTGGGAGCTAAGAGTGCATTGTGGAGTGACGTGTTTATTTGTGTATATAAACTTCCCTCTTCATGTGGTTATTAGATCTTCACATTCGTGAACATCATAAAACTCACTGATTTCAAAGGCCCAGATGCTTATTATTACAGCAACTCAGTTGTTGAGGTGAGAGAAAATGAGAAGTATGTTGCTGCACCACTAAATCAATGGCTGGGAACGGCTGAAACCAAACAAAAAGAATTCACGGTGGCCAGATAGGGCTATTTTCTGCTGACTGTCTCTGGGGACTCAACAGAATCCATTTGTTTGATTGTTTGTTTCTCAGTTTCACTCATGTAGCGTACTTGTCCACAAACCTTCGGCTTGTAGTTTGTCTGTGTCCTTGGATCTGAAGTGCGTCTCCTGTAAGTAAGCACGTAGGTGTCTTGACTTTTCATCCCTTCTTTTAACGCTGTGACTTTTGTTTGCACCACTCAGTGCCTGGCCTTTTATTCTGATGATTCAGAGCTGTGCACTTATTGCTCTTAAAGAATTTTTTTATCATTAATCTACAATCACGTGAAGAACATTATGTTTACTATGCTTCCCTTTCAACAAGTCCCCCAGAAAAACCTTTTCAGTCGCTGTCAATCAGCGTAGTTGGATGCTGTAGACCCCTTCATCATGTAACCCCCAAAGACCCGTAACAGTCGCTGTCCATCAGTGAGTAGAAAGATGCTATATGATCTCTACTAGTCTTCTCTGTGTTGTACAGTACACCCCTAGCACAACCGACCCCAAGCATTATACATGCTAATCCCAAAGCCCCCATTCTTTCTCCTCACACTTATCCCTCCCTTCACATCCACCCTGCCCAGTTATTTTCCCTATGGTAACTTTTAGTCAACTCTCGTGTTCTATGAGTCTGCTGCTCTTTTTTTCCTTCAGTTTTTCTTTGTTGTTATACTCCACACATGAGTGAAATCACTTGGTACTTGTCTTCTTCCCCCTGGCCTATTTCTCTGAACATACTACCGTCTAACTCCATCCAGGTCATTGCAAATGGTAGTATTTGTTTTCTTCTTAAGGCTGCTTACTGCACTTTGTAAACTGGATTTCATTCTTCTTTTGTTTGTAGTTTAGCTATGTTATTCACCACTCAACACCTGGTTATGAACAATAGCTTTGTGTCAATCAATATGTATCTGTATATATCTATCTAATGGTCTGACTGACTATGTATGTAACTATGTATCTATGTATCTATGTATCTATCTATCTTACTATCATCTATCTGAGATTTCTATCATCTATCAATCTATGTACCTATCTATCAATCTTTCATCTGTCATCTGTGTACCTATCTATCTATGAATCAATCAACTTTTTGTCTGCCCATCTATCCTTCTGTACAGAACAGTTAACAACATAGCCTATGTCTCTTCAATACATTATGCGTCCAGAAATCTTGCAAGGTAACTAAGCCATAAGGAGAGCACTGTGTTCACCGATACACTTTCAGGTAGAGTCAGCCACGTGTGCTTACAAAACCAGTAAATGGAGGTGAAAGGACTTGAACCCGTTTCTCTGTCCACTGTCCTCTTATACTTCCTGCTCGCTTGGTGACTTTATTTAGCCACATTCAGTGAGTAAGTGATCCCTGAAGACCACAAGTATCCTTCGTCTGCTCCGGTTGTCGAAAGAAAAGTGTCCTTGGTTCTTTGCACACCACCATGTTTGAGGGACATCGGCGTGATCACTGCTGATAGTTGCAGGGACAAATATAAAGGAACACCTATATCTAGACAGGAGCAGTTGGGAACAAAGAGTGTGTTGTGGAGTGAACTGTTTATTTGAGGGTCCAAACTTCCCTCCTTAGGTGGTTATTACTCCTTTACATTCGTAAACATCATAAAAAGCAATGATTTTAAAAGCCCAGACGCATATTATTACAGCAATTCATTTGTTGAGGTGAGAGGAAATGAGAAGGAACTTGCTGCACCACTAAATCTATGCCTGAGCACTGCTGAAATCAAACAAAAATAATTCACGGTGGCTAGATAGGGCTATTTTCTACTGACTCTCCCTGGGGACTCAAAAAGAATTCATTTGTTTGTTTGTTTCTAATTTTCACTTGTATAACTAATCTGTCCCCGCCCCTTCAGCTTGTAGTTTGTCTGTGTCCTTGGATCTCAAGTGAGTCTCCAGTAAGGGAGCACGTAGGATGTCTTGAGTTTTCATCAGTTCTTCTAACACTGGGTCTTTTGCTTGGAGCACTCAAAGCCTGTACTTTTATTCTGATATTTGAGAGCTGCGCTCTTACTGCACCATGAAATTCTTTTTGTTCTCATTAATATACAATCACATGCAGAACATTATGTTTTCCAGTCTACACCCTTCACCAAGTTCCCTGGCAAAAGCCAATTACAGTCGCTGTCCGTCAGCGTGTACTAAGATGCTGTAGAATCACTACATGTCTTCTCTGTGTTATGCAGCCGTACAAATGACCCCCCAAGTTACACACTATACATGCTAATCCTAATGCCCCCATTCTTTTTCCCCGCCCTTATTACTCCCTTCCCACAAACCCTACCCAGTCCCTTTCATTTTGGTAACTGTTAGTCCACTCTCGGGTTCTGTGAGTCTGCTGCTGTCTTTTCCTTCAGTTTTTCTTTGTTATCATAATCCACACATGAGTGAAATCATTTGGTACATGTATTTCTCCTCTTGGAATATTTGACTGAGCATAATACCCTCTAGCTCCATCCACGTTATTGTAAATGATAGGATTTGTTTTCTTCTTATGGCTGCCTAGTGCACTTTTTAAACTGGATTTCATTCTTCTTTTTTGTTTGTAGTCTTGCTATGTGCTTTCACCAATTCTCTCCTGGTTATCAGCAGTAGCTTTGTGTTAATCGATATGTACCTATATCTATCTATCTGTCTGTCTATCTATGTATCAATCAATCAATCAATCAATCATCTTTTTGTCTGCCCATCTGTCCTTGTGTACAGAACAGTTAACCATATATCCTATATCACTTTCCTACACTATGCTTCCAAAATTCCTGCAAAGTATCTAGGCTGTAGAGAGAGCCCTGGGTTCACCGAGACACTTTCCGGTCGAGTCGGCCGCGTGTACCTACAAAACCAGGAAATGGTTGTGCCGGGACTTGAACCCGTGTCTCTATCCGCTGTCCTCTTTCATCTCCTTCTAACTTACTGTCTGTATTTAGCCACATTCTTTATCTAAGTGCTCCCTGAAGACAACAAGTATCATTCCTCTGGGCCTGTTGTCACGAGAAAAGTAAACTTGTTCTTTGCTCACCACCATGTTTGAAGGACATCAGCATGATCACCGCCGATAGGATGGAGGGTCAAATAAAAAGGAACACCAATTTCTAGATAGGTGACATCAGCGTGATCACCGCCGATAGGACGGAGGGTCAAATAAAAAGGAACACCAATTTCTAGATAGGTGAAGTTGGGATCTAAGAGTGCATTGTGGGGTGACGTGTTTATTTGAGTGTCCAAACTTAACTCTTTAGGTAGTTATTAGAACTTCACATTCGTGAACGTCATAAAACCCACTGATTTCAAATGCCCAGATGCTTATTATTACAGCAACTCAGTTGTTGAGGAGAGAGAAAATGAGAAATATGTTGCTGCACCATTAAATCAATGGCTGGGAACGGCTGAAACTAAACATAAAGAATTCACGGAGGCCAGATAGGGCTATTTTCTTCTGACTGTATCAGGGGACTCAAACAGAATTGATTTGTTTGATTGTTTGTTTTTCAGTTTCACTCGTGTAGCGTATTTGTCCACACACCTTCGGCTGGTATTTTGTCTTTGGTCTTGGATCTCAAGTGAGTCTCCTGTAAGTAAGCACGTAAGTGTCTTGAGTTTTCATCCCTTCTTTTAACCCTGTATCTTTTGCTTGCTGGACTCAGTGCCTGACCTTTTATTCTGATGATTCAGAGCTGTGCACTTATTGCACTTAAAGAACTTTTTTTATCATTAAGCTTAAATCACTTGAAGAACATTATGTTTACTATGCTCCCCCCTTCACCAAGTACCCCTGAAAAACCTCTTCAGTCACTGTCGATCTGCGTAGTTGGATGCTGTAGACCCCTTCACCATGTCCCTCCCAACAGACCCCGTTACAGTCACTGTCCATCAGTGAGTAGTAAGATGCTATATGATCTCTACTAGCCTTCTCTGTGTTGTACAGCACTCCCCATGCTGCCTTGACCCCAAGCATTATACATGCTAAAACGAATGCCCCCATTCTTTCTCCTCACACTTATCCCTCCCTTCACATCCACCCTGCCCAGTTATTTTCCCTATGGTAACTTTTAGTCAACTCTCGTGTTCTATGAGTCTGCTGCTCTTTTTTTCCTTCAGTTTTTCTTTGTTGTTATACTCCACACATGAGTGAAATCACTTGGTACTTGTCTTCTTCCCCCTGGCCTATTTCTCTGAACATACTACCGTCTAACTCCATCCAGGTCATTGCAAATGGTAGTATTTGTTTTCTTCTTAAGGCTGCTTACTGCACTTTGTAAACTGGATTTCATTCTTCTTTTGTTTGTAGTTTAGCTATGTTATTCACCACTCAACACCTGGTTATGAACAATAGCTTTGTGTCAATCAATATGTATCTGTATATATCTATCTAATGGTCTGACTGACTATGTATGTAACTATGTATCTATGTATCTATGTATCTATCTATCTTACTATCATCTATCTGAGATTTCTATCATCTATCAATCTATGTACCTATCTATCAATCTTTCATCTGTCATCTGTGTACCTATCTATCTATGAATCAATCAACTTTTTGTCTGCCCATCTATCCTTCTGTACAGAACAGTTAACAACATAGCCTATGTCTCTTCAATACATTATGCGTCCAGAAATCTTGCAAGGTAACTAAGCCATAAGGAGAGCACTGTGTTCACCGATACACTTTCAGGTAGAGTCAGCCACGTGTGCTTACAAAACCAGTAAATGGAGGTGAAAGGACTTGAACCCGTTTCTCTGTCCACTGTCCTCTTATACTTCCTGCTCGCTTGGTGACTTTATTTAGCCACATTCAGTGAGTAAGTGATCCCTGAAGACCACAAGTATCCTTCGTCTGCTCCGGTTGTCGAAAGAAAAGTGTCCTTGGTTCTTTGCACACCACCATGTTTGAGGGACATCGGCGTGATCACTGCTGATAGTTGCAGGGACAAATATAAAGGAACACCTATATCTAGAC
The DNA here is from genome assembly GCF_030020395.1 of Manis pentadactyla. NCBI lineage: Eukaryota > Metazoa > Chordata > Mammalia > Pholidota > Manidae > Manis > Manis pentadactyla. Next base: position 162,203,299 of record NC_080038.1, on the reverse strand, counting down.
AGGAGCAGTTGGGAACAAAGAGTGTGTTGTGGAGTGAACTGTTTATTTGAGGGTCCAAACTTCCCTCCTTAGGTGGTTATTACTCCTTTACATTCGTAAACATCATAAAAAGCAATGATTTTAAAAGCCCAGACGCATATTATTACAGCAATTCATTTGTTGAGGTGAGAGGAAATGAGAAGGAACTTGCTGCACCACTAAATCTATGCCTGAGCACTGCTGAAATCAAACAAAAATAATTCACGGTGGCTAGATAGGGCTATTTTCTACTGACTCTCCCTGGGGACTCAAAAAGAATTCATTTGTTTGTTTGTTTCTAATTTTCACTTGTATAACTAATCTGTCCCCGCCCCTTCAGCTTGTAGTTTGTCTGTGTCCTTGGATCTCAAGTGAGTCTCCAGTAAGGGAGCACGTAGGATGTCTTGAGTTTTCATCAGTTCTTCTAACACTGGGTCTTTTGCTTGGAGCACTCAAAGCCTGTACTTTTATTCTGATATTTGAGAGCTGCGCTCTTACTGCACCATGAAATTCTTTTTGTTCTCATTAATATACAATCACATGCAGAACATTATGTTTTCCAGTCTACACCCTTCACCAAGTTCCCTGGCAAAAGCCAATTACAGTCGCTGTCCGTCAGCGTGTACTAAGATGCTGTAGAATCACTACATGTCTTCTCTGTGTTATGCAGCCGTACAAATGACCCCCCAAGTTACACACTATACATGCTAATCCTAATGCCCCCATTCTTTTTCCCCGCCCTTATTACTCCCTTCCCACAAACCCTACCCAGTCCCTTTCATTTTGGTAACTGTTAGTCCACTCTCGGGTTCTGTGAGTCTGCTGCTGTCTTTTCCTTCAGTTTTTCTTTGTTATCATAATCCACACATGAGTGAAATCATTTGGTACATGTATTTCTCCTCTTGGAATATTTGACTGAGCATAATACCCTCTAGCTCCATCCACGTTATTGTAAATGATAGGATTTGTTTTCTTCTTATGGCTGCCTAGTGCACTTTTTAAACTGGATTTCATTCTTCTTTTTTGTTTGTAGTCTTGCTATGTGCTTTCACCAATTCTCTCCTGGTTATCAGCAGTAGCTTTGTGTTAATCGATATGTACCTATATCTATCTATCTGTCTGTCTATCTATGTATCAATCAATCAATCAATCAATCATCTTTTTGTCTGCCCATCTGTCCTTGTGTACAGAACAGTTAACCATATATCCTATATCACTTTCCTACACTATGCTTCCAAAATTCCTGCAAAGTATCTAGGCTGTAGAGAGAGCCCTGGGTTCACCGAGACACTTTCCGGTCGAGTCGGCCGCGTGTACCTACAAAACCAGGAAATGGTTGTGCCGGGACTTGAACCCGTGTCTCTATCCGCTGTCCTCTTTCATCTCCTTCTAACTTACTGTCTGTATTTAGCCACATTCTTTATCTAAGTGCTCCCTGAAGACAACAAGTATCATTCCTCTGGGCCTGTTGTCACGAGAAAAGTAAACTTGTTCTTTGCTCACCACCATGTTTGAAGGACATCAGCATGATCACCGCCGATAGGATGGAGGGTCAAATAAAAAGGAACACCAATTTCTAGATAGGTGACATCAGCGTGATCACCGCCGATAGGACGGAGGGTCAAATAAAAAGGAACACCAATTTCTAGATAGGTGAAGTTGGGATCTAAGAGTGCATTGTGGGGTGACGTGTTTATTTGAGTGTCCAAACTTAACTCTTTAGGTAGTTATTAGAACTTCACATTCGTGAACGTCATAAAACCCACTGATTTCAAATGCCCAGATGCTTATTATTACAGCAACTCAGTTGTTGAGGAGAGAGAAAATGAGAAATATGTTGCTGCACCATTAAATCAATGGCTGGGAACGGCTGAAACTAAACATAAAGAATTCACGGAGGCCAGATAGGGCTATTTTCTTCTGACTGTATCAGGGGACTCAAACAGAATTGATTTGTTTGATTGTTTGTTTTTCAGTTTCACTCGTGTAGCGTATTTGTCCACACACCTTCGGCTGGTATTTTGTCTTTGGTCTTGGATCTCAAGTGAGTCTCCTGTAAGTAAGCACGTAAGTGTCTTGAGTTTTCATCCCTTCTTTTAACCCTGTATCTTTTGCTTGCTGGACTCAGTGCCTGACCTTTTATTCTGATGATTCAGAGCTGTGCACTTATTGCACTTAAAGAACTTTTTTTATCATTAAGCTTAAATCACTTGAAGAACATTATGTTTACTATGCTCCCCCCTTCACCAAGTACCCCTGAAAAACCTCTTCAGTCACTGTCGATCTGCGTAGTTGGATGCTGTAGACCCCTTCACCATGTCCCTCCCAACAGACCCCGTTACAGTCACTGTCCATCAGTGAGTAGTAAGATGCTATATGATCTCTACTAGCCTTCTCTGTGTTGTACAGCACTCCCCATGCTGCCTTGACCCCAAGCATTATACATGCTAAAACGAATGCCCCCATTCTTTCTCCTCACACTTATCCCTCCCTTCAGACCCACCCTGCCCAGTCCTTTTCCCTTTGGTAACTTTTAGTCAACTCTCGGGTTCTTTGTGTCTGCTGCTTTATTTTTCCTTCAGTTTTTCTTTGTTGTTATACTCCACACATGAGTGAAAACACTTGGTACTTGTCTTTCTCCGCCTGGCCTATTTCTCTGAACATACTACCGTCTAGCTCCATCCAGGTCATTGCAAATGGTAGGATTTGTTTTCTTCTTAAGGCTGCTTACTGCACTTTTTAAACTGGATATCATTCTTCCTTTTTGTTTGTAGTTTAGCTATGTTATTCACCATTCAACGCCTCGTTATGAACAACAGCTTTGTGTCAATCGGTATGTATCTGTATCTATCTATCTAATGGTCTGTCTGTCTGTCTATGTATCTATGTATGTATGTATGTATGTATCTGTGTATCTATGTATCTATCTTAATATCATCTATCTATGATGTCTATCATCTATCAATCTATGTACCTATCTATCTATCTTTCATCTGTCATCTGTGTACCTATCTATATATGAATCAATCATCTTTTTGTCTGCCCATCTATCCTTCTGTATAGAACAGTTAACAACATAGCCTATGTCTCTTCAATACATTATGCTTAAAGAAATCTTGCAAGGTAACTAAGCCATAAGGAGAGCACTGTGTTCACCGATACACTTTCAGGTAGAGTCAGCCGCGTGTGCTTACAAAACCAGTAAATGGAGGTGAAAGACTTGAACCTGTATCTGTGCCTCTGGCCTCTTATAATTCCTGCTGGCTTGGTGACTTTATTTAGCCACATTCAGTGAGTAAGTGATCCCTGAAGACCACAAGTATCCTTCGTCTGGTCCGGTTGTCGCAAGAAAAGTGTACTTGGTTCTTTGCACACCACCATGTTTGAGGGACATCGGCGTGATCACTGCTGATAGGTGCAGGGACAAATATAAAGGAACACCTATTTCTGGACAGGAGCAGTTGGGAACAAAGAGTGTGTTGTGGAGTGAAGTGTTTATTTGAGGGTCCAAACTTCCCTCCTTAGGTGGTTATTACTTCTTTACATTCGTGAACATCATAAAAAGCAATGATTTTAAAAGCCCAGACACATATTATTACAGCAATTCATTTGTTGAGGTGAGAGGAAATGAGATGGAACTTGCTGCACCACTAAATCTATGCCTGAGCACTGCTGAAATCAAACAAAAAGAATTCACGGTGGCTAGATAGGGCTATTTTCTACTGACTCTCTCTGGGGACTCAAACAGAATTCATTTGTTTGTTTGTTTCTTATTTTCACTTGTATAGGTAATCTGTCCTCGCCCCTTCAGCTTGTAGTTTGTCTGTGTCCTTGGATCTCAAGTGAGTCTCCAGTAAGGGAGCACATAGGAGGTCTTGAGTTTTCATCAGTTCTTCTAACACTGGGTCTTTTGATTGGAACACTCAAAGCCTGTACTTTTATTCTGATATTTGAGAGCTGTGCTCTTACTGCACTTTGAAATATTTTTTATTCTCATTAATATACAATCACATGGAGAACATTATGTTTTCCAGTCTACACACTTCACCAAGACCCCGGCAAAAGCCAGTTACAGTCGCTGTCCGTCACCGTGTACTAAGATTCTGTAGAATCACTACATGTCTTCTCTGTGTTATGCAGCCGAACAAATGACCCCCAAATTTACACACTATACATGCTAATCCTAATGCCCCCATTCTTTTTTCGCGCCCTTATTACACCCTTCCCACAAAACCTACCTAGTCCCTTTCTTTTTCGTAACTGTTAGTCCACTCTTGGGTTCTGTGAGTCTGCTGCTGTCTTTTCCTTCAGTTTTTCTTTGTTATCATGCTCCACACATGAGTGAAATCATTTGGTACATGTATTTCTCCCCCTGGAATATTTGACTGAGCATAATACCACATAGCTCCATACACGTTATTGCAAATGATAGGATTTGTTTTCTTCTTATGGCTGCTTACTGCACTTTTTAAGCTGAATTTCATTCTTCTTTTTGTTTTTAGTTTCGCTATGTGCTTTCACCTTTGCTCTCCTGGTTATGAGCAGTAGCTTTGTGTTAATCGATATGTACCCATATCTATCTATCTGTCTGTCTATTAATCAATCAATCAATCAATCATCTTTTTTCTGCCCATCTGTCCTTGTATACATAACAGTTAACCATATGTCCTATATCACTTTCCTACACTATGCTTCCAAAAATCCTGCAAAGTATCTAGGCTGTAGAGAGAGCACTGGGTTCACCGAGACACTTGCAGGTCGAGTCGGCCGCGTGTACTACAAAAACCAGGAAATTTTGGTGCCGGAATTGAACCCGTGTCTCTATCCTCTGTCCTCTTTCATCTCCTTCTAACTTACTGTCTGTATTTAGCCACATTCTTTGACTAAGTGCTCCCTGAAGACCACAAGTATCATTCCTCTGGGCCTGTTGTCACGAGAAAAGTAAACTTGTTCTTTGTTCACCACCATGTTTGAAGGACATCAGCGTGATCACCGCCGATAGGACGGAGGGTCAAATAAAAAGGAACACCAATTTCTAGACAGGAGCAGTTGGGATCTAACAGTGTATTGTGGAGTGACGTGTTTATTTGAGTGTCCAAACTTCCCTCTTTAGGTAGTAATTAGATCTTCTCAATCGTGAACATCATAAAACCCCCTGATTTCAAAGGCCCAGATGCTTATTATTACAGCAACTCAGTTGTTGAGGTGTGAGAAAATGAGAAGTATATTGCTGCACGACAAAATCAATGGCTGGGAACGGCTGAAACTAAACAAAAAGAATTCATGGAGGCCAGATACGGCTGTTTTCTTCTGACTGTATCAGGGGACTCAAACAGAATTCATTTGTTTGATTGTTTGTTTTTCAGTTTCACTCGTGTAGCGTACTTGTCCACACACCTTCGTTTTGTAGTTTGTCTGTGTCCTTGGATCTCAAGTGAGACTCCTTTAAGTAAGCACGTAGGTGTCTTGCGTTTTCATTACTTCTTTTAACTCTGTGTCTTTAATTTCTGCACTCAGTGCCTGACCTTTTATTCTGATGATTCAGAGCTGTGCACTTATTGCACTTAAAGAATTTTTTTTATCATTAAGCTTAAATCACTTAAAGAACATTATGTTTACTATGCTCCCCCTTCACCAGGTACCCCTGAAAAACCTCTTCAGTCGCTGTCGATCTGCGTAGTTGGATGCTGTAGACCCCTTCACCATGTCCCTCCCAACAGACCCCGTTAAAGTCGCTGTCCATCCGTGAGTAGTAAAATGGTATATGATCTCTACTAGCCTTCTCTGTGTTGTACAGCCCTCCCCATGCCCCCTCGACCCCAAGCATTATACATGCTAAAAATAATGCCCCCGTTCTTTCTTCTCACACTTATCCCTCCCTTCAGACCCACCCTGCCCAGTCCTTTTCCCTTTATTAACTTTTAGTCAACTCTCGGGTTCTGTGAGACTGCTGCTGTTTTTTTCCTTCAGTTTTTCTTTGTTATTATACTCCACACATGAGTGAAAACATTTGGTACTTGTCTTTCTCCGCCTGGCCTATTTCTCTGAACATACTGCCATCTAGCTCCATCCAGGTCATTGCAAATGGTAGTATTTCTTTTCTTCTTAAGGCTGCTTACAGCACTTTTTAAACTGGATTTCACTCTTCCTTTTTGTTTGTAGTTTAGCTATGTTATTCACCATTCAACGTCTCGTTATGAACAATAGCTTTGTGTCAATCGATATGTATCTGTATCTATCTATCTAATGGTCTGTCTGTCTATGTATGTATGTATGTATGTATGTATGTATCTATCTATCTATGTATCTATCTATCTATCTATCTTCCTATCATCTATCTATGAGATCTATCATCTATCAATCTGTGTACCTATCTATCTATCTTTCATCTGTCATCTGTGTACCTATCTATATATGAATCAATCATCTTTTTGTCTTCCCATCTATCCTTCTGTACAGAACAGTTAACAACATAGCCTATGTCTCTTCCCTACATTATGCTTCCAGAAATCTTGCAAGGTATCTAAGCCATAAGGAGAGCACTGTGTTCACCGATACACTTTCATGTAGAGTCAACCGCGTGTGCTTACAAAACCAGTAAATGGAGGTGAAAGGTCTTGAACCTGTATCAGTGTCCTCTGTCCTCTTATACTTCCTGCTCGCTTGGTGACTTTATTTAGCCACATTCAGTGAGTAAGTGATCCCTGAAGACCACAAGTATCCTTCGTCTGGTCCGGTTGTCGAAAGAAAAGTGTACTTGGTTCTTTGCACACCACCATGTTTGAGGGACATCGGCGTGATCACTGCTGATAGGTGCAATGACAAATATAAAGGAACACCTATTTCTGGACAGGAGCATTTGGGAACAAAGAGTGTGTTGTGGAGTGAAGTGTTTATTTGAGGGTCCAAACTTCCCTCCTTAGGTGGTTATTACTTCTTTACATTCGTGAACATCATAAAAAGCAATGATTTTAAAAGCCCAGACGCATATTATTACAGCAATTCATTTGTTGAGGTGAGAGGAAATGAGAAGGAACTTGCTGCACCACTAAATCTATGCCTGAGCACTGCTGAAATCAAACAAAAATAATTCACGGTGGCTAGATAGGGCTATTTTCTACTGACTCTCTCTGGGGACTCAAACAGTATTCATTTGTTTGTTTGTTTCTTATTTTCACTTGTATAGGTAATCTGTCCCCGCCCCTTCAGCTGGTAGTTTGTCTGTGTCCTTGGATCTCAAGTGAGTCTACAGTAAGGGAGCACGTAGGAGGTCTTGAGTTTTCATCAGTTCTTCTAACACTGGGTCTTTTGATTGGAGCACTCAAAGCCTGTACTTTTATTCTGATATTTGAGAGCTGTGCTCTTACTGCGCTTTGAAATATTTTTTGTTCTCATTAATATACAATCACATGCAGAACATTATGTTTTCCAGTCTACACACTTCACCACGACCCCGGAAAAAGCCAGTTACAGTCGCTGTCTGTCACCGTGTACTAAGATGCGGTAGAATCACTACATGTCTTCTCTGTGTTATGCAGCCGTACAAATGACACCCCAAGTTACACACTATACATGCTAATCCTAATGCCCCCATTCTTTTTTCCCGCCCTTATTACACCCTTCCCACAAACCCTACCCAGTCCCTTTCTTTTTGGTAACTGTTAGTCCACTCTCGGGTTCTGGGAGTCTGCTGCTGTCTTTTCCTTCAGTTTTTCTTTGTTATCATAATCCACACATGAGTGAAATCATTTGGTACATGTATTTCTCCTCCTGGAATATTTGACTGAGCATAATACCCTCTAGCTCCATCCACGTTATTGCAAATGATAGGATTTTTTTTGTTCTTATGGCTGCTTACTGCACTTTTTAAACTGGATTTCATTCTTCTTTTTTGTTTGTAGTTTCGCTATGTGCTTTCACCTTTGCTTTCCTGGTTATGAGCAGTAACTTTGTGTTAATCGATATGTACCTATATCTATCTATCTGTCTGTCTGTTAATCAATCAATCAATCAATCATCTTTTTGTCTGCCCATCTGTCCTTGTGTACATAACAGTTAACCATATATCCTATATCACTTTCCTACACTATGCTTCCAAAAATCCTGCAAAGTATCTAGGCTGCAGAGGGAGAACTGGGTTCACCGAGACACTTGCAGGTCGAGTCGGCCGCGTGTACTACAAAAACCAGGAAATTTTTGTGCCGGGACTTGAACCCGTGTCTCTATCCTCTGTCCTCTTTCATCACCTTCTAACTTACTGTCTGTATTTAGCCACATTCTTTGACTAAGTGCTCCCTGAAGACCACAAGTATCATTCCTCTGGGCCTGTTGTCACGAGAAAAGTAAACTTGTTCTTTGCTCACCAACATGTTTGAAGGACATCAGCGTGATCACCGCCGATAGGACGGAGGGTCAAATAAAAAGGAACACCAATTTCTAGATAGGTGAAGTTGGAAGCTAAGAGTGTATTGTAGGGTGACGTGTTTTTTTGAGTGTCCATACTTCCCTCTTTAGGTAGTTATTAGATCTTCACATTCGTGAACATCATAAAACCGACTGATTTCAAAGGCCCAGATGCTTATTATTGCAGCAACTCAGTTGTTGAGGTGAGAGAAAATGAGAAGTATGTTGCTGCACCACTAAATCAATGGCTGGGAACGGCTGAAACTAAACATAAAGAATTCACGGAGGCCAGATAGGGCTATTTTCTTCTGACTGTATCAGGGGACTCAAACAGAATTCATTAGTTTGATTGTTTGTTTTTCAGTTTCACTCGTGTAGCGTATTTGTCCACACACCTTCGGCTGGTAGTTTGTCTGTGTCCTTGGATCTCAAGTGAGTCTCCTGTAAGTAAGCACGTAGGTGTCTTGAGTTTTCATCCCTTCTTTTAACCCTGTGTCTTTTGTTTGCTGCACTCAGTGCCTGACCTTTTATTCTGAAGATTCGGAGCTGTGCACTTATTGCACATAAAGAATTTTTTTATCATTAAGCTTAAATCACTTGAAGAACATTATGTTTACTATGCTCCCCCCTTCACCAAGTACCCCTGAAAATCCTCTTCAGTGGCTGTCGATCTTTGTAGTTGGATGCTGTAGACCCCTTCACCATGTCCCTCCCAACAGACCCCGTTACAGTCGCTGTCCATCAGTGAGTAGTAAGATGGTATATGATCTCTACTAGCCTTCTCTGTGTTGTACTGCACTCCCCATGCCGCCTCGAACCCAAGCATTATACATGCTAAAACTAATGCCCCCATTCTTTCTCTTCGCACTTATCCCACCATTCAGAACCACCCTGCCCAGTCCTTTTCCCTTTGGTCACTTTTAGTCAACTCTCGGGTTCTGTGAGTCTGCTGCTGTTTTTTCCTTCAGTTTTTCTTTGTTGTTATACTCCACACATGAGTGAAAACACTTGGTACTTCTATTTCTCCGCCTGGCCTATTTCTCTGAACATACTACCATCCAGCTCCATCCAGGTCATTGCAAATGGTAGGATTTGTTTTCTTCTTAAGGCTGCTTATTGCACTTTTTAAACTGGATTTCATTCTTCCTTTTTGTTTGTAGTTTAGCTATGTTATTCACCATTAAACGCCGCGTTATGAACAATAGCTTTGTGTCAATAGATATGTATCTGTATCTATCTATCTAATGGTCTGTCTGTCTATGTATGTATGTATGTATGTATGTATGTATGTATCTATGTATCTATATATCTATCTCTCTTCCCATCATCTATCTATGATGTCTATCATCTATCAATCTATGTACCTATCTATCTATCTTTCATCTGTCATCTGTGTACCTATCTATCTATGAATAAATCATCTTTTTGTCTGCCCATCTATCCTTCTGTACAGAACAGTTAACTACATAGCCTATGTCTCTTCCCTACATTATGCTTCCAGAAATTTTGCAAGGTAACTAAGCCATAAGGAGAGCACTGTGTTCACCGATACACTTTCAGGTAGAGTCAGCCGCGTTTGCTTACAAAACCAGTTAATGGAGGTGAAAGGACTTGTACCTGTATCTCTGCCTCTGTACTCTTATACTTCCTGCTCGCTTGGTGACTTTATTTAGCCACATTCAGTGAGTAAGTGATCCCTGAAGACCACAAGTATCCTTCGTCTGGTCCGGTTGTCGAAAGAAAAGTGTACTTGGTTCTTTGCACACCACCATGTTTGAGGGACATCGGCGTGATCACTGCTGATAGGTGCAGGGACAAATATAAAGGAACACCTATTTCTGGACAGGAGCAGTTGGGAACAAAGAGTGTGTTGTGGAGTGAAGTGTTTATTTGTGGGACCAAACTTCCCTCCTTAGGTGGTTATTACTTCTTTACATTCGTGAACATCATAAAAAGCAATGATTTTAAAAGCCCAGACGCATATTATTACAGCAATTCATTTGTTGAGGTGAGAGGAAATGAGAAGGAACTTGCTGCACCACTAAATCTATGCCTGAGCACTGCTGAAATCAAACAAAAAGAATTCACGGTGGCTAGATAGGGCTATTTTCTACTGACTCTCTCTGGGGACTCAAACAGAATTCATTTGTTTGTTTGTTTCTTATTTTCACTTGTATAGGTAATCTGTCCCCGCCCCTTCAGCTTGTAGTTTGTCTGTGTCCTTAGATCTGAAGTGAGTCTACAGTAAGGGAGCACGTAGGAGGTCTTGAGTTTTCATCAGTTCTTCTAAAACTGGCTCTTTTGATTGGAGCACTCAAAGCCTGTACTTTTATTCTGATATTTGAGAGCTGTGCTCTTACTGCACTTTGAAATATTTTTTGTTCTCATTAATATACAATCACATGCAGAACATTATGTTTTCCAGTCTACACACTTCACCAAGACCACGGCAAAAGCCAGTTACAGTCGCTGTCCGTCACCGTGTACTAAGATGCTGTAGAATCACTACATGTATTCTCTGTGTTATGCAGCTGTACAAATGACCCCCCAAGTTACACACTATACATGCTAATCCTAATGCCCCCATTCTTTTTTCCCGCCCTTATTACACCCTTCCCACAAACCCTACCCAGTCCCTTTCTTTTTGGTAACTGTTAGTCCACTATCGGATTCTGTGAGTCTGCTGCTGTCTTTTCCTTCAGTTTTTCTTTGTTATCATACTCCACACATGAGTGAAATCATTTTGTACATGTATTTATCCCCCTGGAATATTTGACTGAGCATAATACCCTCTAGCTCCATCCACGTTATTGCAAATGATAGGATTTGTTTTCTTCTTATGGCTTCTTACTGCACTTTTTAAACTGGATTTCATTCTTCTTTTTTGTTTGTAGTTTCGCTATGTGCTTTCACCTTTGCTCTCCTGGTTATGAGCAGTAGCTTTGTGTTAATCGATATGTAAATATATCTATCTATCTGCCTGTCTATTTATCAATCAATCAATCAATCAATCATCTTTTTGTCTGCCCATCTGTCCTTGTGTTCAGAACATTTAACCATATGTCTTATATCACTTTCCTACACTATGCTCCCAAAAATCCTGCAAAGTATCTAGGCTGCAGAGGGAGCACTGGGTTCACCGACACACTTGCAGGTCGAGTCGGCCGCGTGTACTACAAAAACCAGGAAATTTTTGTGCCGGGACTTGAACCCGTGTCTCTATCCTCTGTACTCTTTCATCTCCTTCTAACTTACTGTCTGTATTTAGCCACATTCTGACTAAGTGCTCCCTGAAGACAACAAGTATCATTCCTCTGGGCCTGTTGTCACGAGAAAAGTAAACTTGTTCTTTGCTCACCACCATGTTTGAAGGACATCAGCGTGATCACCGCCGATAGGACGGAGGGTCAAATAAAAAGGAACACCAATTTCTAGATAGGTGAAGTTGGGAGCTAAGAGTGTATTGTGGGGTGACGTGTTTATTTGAGTGTCCATACTTCCCTCTTTAGGTAGTTATTAGATCTTCACATTCGTGAACATCATAAAACCCACTGATTTCAAAGGTCCAGATGCTTATTATTACAGCAAGTCAGTTGTTGAGGTGAGAGAAAATGAGAAGTATGTTGCTGCACCACTAAATCAATGGCTGGGAACGGCTGAAACTAAACATAAAGAATTCACGGAGGCCAGATAGGGCTATTTTCTTCTGACTGTATCAGCAGACTCAAACAGAATTCATTTGTTTGATTGTTTGTTTTTCAGTTTCACTCGTGTAGCGTATTTGTCCACACACCTTCGGCTTGTAGTTTGTCTGTGTCCTTGGATCTCAAGTGAGTCTCCTGTAAGTAAGCACGTAGGTGTCTTGAGTTTTCATCCCTTCTTTTAACCCTGTGTCTTTTGTTTGCTGCACTCAGTGCCTGACCTTTTATTCTGACGATTCAGTGCTGTGCACTTATTGCACTTAAAGAATTTTTTTTTCATTAAGCTAAAATCACTTGAAGAACATTATGTTTACTATGCTCCCCCCTTCACCAAGTACCCCTGAAAAACCTCTTCAGTCGCTGTCGATCTGCGTAGTTGGATGCTGTAGACCCCTTCACCATGTCCCTCCCAACAGACCCCGTTACAGTCGCTGTCCATCAGTGAGTAGTAAGATGGTATATGATCTCTACTAGCCTTCTCTGTGTTGTACAGCACTCCCCATGCCGCCTCGAACCCAAGCATTATACATGCTAAAACTAATGCCCCCATTCTTTCTCTTCGCACTTATCCCACCCTTCAGAACCACCCTGCCCAGTCCTTTTCCCTTTGGTCACTTTTAGTCAACTCTCGGTTTCTGAGAGTCTGCTGCTGTTTTTTCCTTCAGTTTTTCTTTGTTGTTATACTCCACACATGAGTGAAAACACTTGGTACTTGTCTTTCTCCGCCTGGCCTATTTCTCTGAACATACTACCGTCTAGCTCCATCCAGGTCATTGCAAATGGTAGGATTTGTTTTCTTCTTAAGGCTGCTTACTGCACTTTATAAACTGGATTTCATTCTTCCTTTTTGTTTGTAGTTTAGCTATGTTATTCACCATTCAACGCCTCGTTATGAACAATAGCTTTGTGTCAATCGATATGTATCTGTATCTATCTATCTAATGGTCTTTCTGTCTATCTATGTATCTATGTATGTATTTATGTATGTATCTATGTATCTATCTATCTATCTATTTTCCTATCATATATCTATGATGTCTATCATCTATCAATCTATGTACCTATCTATCTATCTTTCATCTCTCATCTGTGTACCTATCTATCTATGAATCAATCATCTTTTTGTCTGCCCATCTATCCTTCTGTACAGAACAGTTAACAACATAGCCTATGTCTCTTCCCTACATTATACTTCCAGAAATCTTGCAAGGTAACTAAGCCATAAGGAGAGCACTGTGTTCACCGGTACAATTTCATGTAGTGTCAGCCGAGTGTGCTTACAAAACCAGTAAATGGAGGTGAAAGGACTTGAACCTGTATCTCTGTCCTCTGTCCTCTTATATTTCCTGTTCGCATGGTGACTTTATTTAGCCACATTCAGTGAGTAAGTGATCCCTGAAGACCACAAGTATCCTTCGTCTGGTCCGGTTGTCGAAAGAAAAGTGTCCTTGGTTCTTTGCACACCACCATGTTTGAGGGACATCGGCGTGATCACTGCTGATAGGTGCAGGGACAAATATAAAGGAACACCTATTTCTGGACAGGAGCAGTTGGGAACAAAGAGTGTGTTGTGGAGTGAATGTTTATTTGAGGGTCCAAACTTCCCTCCTTAGGTGGTTATTACTTCTTTACATTCGTGAACATCATAAAAAGCAATGATTTTAAAAGTGCAGAGGCCTATTATTACAGCAATTCATTTGTTGAGGTGGGAGGAAATGAGAAGGAAGTTGCTGCACCACGAAATCTCTGCCTGAGCACTGCTGAAACAAAACAAAAATAATTCACGGTGGCTAGATTGGGCTATTTTCTACTGACACTCTCTGGGGACGCAAACAGAATTCATTTGTTTGTTTGTTTCTTATTTTCACTTGTATAGGTAATCTGTCCCCGCCCCTTCAGCTTGTAGTTTGTCTGTGTCCTTGGATCTCATGTGAGTCTCCAGTAAGGGAGCACGTAGGAGGTCTTGAGTTTTCATCAGTTCTTCTAACACTGGGACTTTTGATTGGAGCACTCAAAGCTTGTACTTTTATTCTGATATTTGAGAGCTGTGCTCTTACTGCACTTTGAAATTCTTTTTGTTTTCATTAATATATAATCACATGCAGAAAATTTTGTTTTCCAGTCTACACCCTTCACCAAGACCCCGGCTAAAGCCAGTTACCGTCGCTGTCCGTCAGCGTGTACTAAGATGCTGTAGAATCACTACATGTCTTCTCTGTGTTATGCAGCCGTACAAATGACACCCCAAGTTTCACACTATACATGCTAATCCTAATGCCCCCATTCTTTTTCCCCGCCCTTATTACTCCCTTCCCACAAACCCTACCAAGTCCCTATCTCTTTGGTAACTGTTAGTCCACTCTCGGGTTCTGTGAGTCTGCTGCTGTCTTTCCTTCAGTTTTTCTTTGTTATACTCCACACATGAGTGAAATCATTTGGTACATGTATTTCTCCTCCTTGAATATTTGAGTGAGCATAATACCCTCTAGCTCCATCCACGTTATTGCAAATGATAGGATTTGTTTTCTTCTTATGGCTGCCTAATGCACTTTTTTAACTGGATTTCATTGTTTTTTGTTTGTAGTTTCGCTATGTGCTTTCACCATTGCTCTCCTGGTTATGAGCAGTAGCTTTGTGTTAATCGATATGAACCTATATCTATCTATCTGTCTGTCTATTTATCAATCAATCAATCAATCATTCATCTTTTTGTCTGCCCATCTGTCCTTGTGTACAGAACAGTTAACCATATATCCTATATCACTTACCTACACAATGCTTCCAAAAATCCTGCAAAGTATCTAGGCTGTAGAGAGAGCACTGGTTTCACCGAGACACTTCCAGGTCGAGTCGGCCGCGTGTACCTACAAAACCAGGAAATTTTTGTGCTGGGAATTGAACCCGTGTCTCTATCCTCTGTCCTCTTTCATCTCCTTCTAACTTACTGTCTGTATTTAGCCACATTCTTTGACTAAGTGCTCCCTGAAGACCACAAGTATCATTCCTCTGGGCCTGTTGTCGCGAGAAAAGTAAACTTGTTCTTTGCTCACCACCATGTTTGAAGGACATCAGCGTGATCACCGCCGAAAGGACGGAGGGTCAAATAAAAAGGAACACCAATTTCTAGACAGGAGCAGTTGGGAGCTAAGAGTGTATTGTGGGGTGACGTGTTTATTTGAGTGTCCAAACTTCCCTCTTTAAGTAGTTATTAGATCTTCACATTCATGAACATCATAAAACCCACTGATTTCAAAGGCCCAGATGCTTATTATTACAGCAACTCAGTTGTTGATGTGAGAGAAAATGAGAAGTATGTTGCTGCACCACTAAATCAATGCCTCGGAACGGCTGAAACTAAACATAAAGAATTCACGAAGGAAAGATAGGGCTATTTTCTTCTGACTGTATCAGGGGACTCAAACAGAATTCATTTGTTTGTTTGTTTTTCAGATTCACTCGTGTAGCGTATTTGTCCACACACCTTCATCTTGTAGTTTGTCTGTGTCCTTGGATCTCAAGTGAGTCTCCTGTAAGTAAGCACGTAGGTGTCTTGAGTTTTCATCCCTTCTTTTAACCCTGTGTCTTTTGTTTGCTGCACTCAGTGCCTGACCTTTTATTCTGATGATTCGGTGCTGTGCACTTATTGCACTTAAATAATTTTTTTTATCATTAAGCTTAAATCACTTGAAGAACATTATGTTTACTATGCTCCCCCCTTCACCAAGTACCCCTGAAAAACCTCTTCAGTGGCTGTCGATCTGTGTAGTTGGATGCTGTAGACCCCTTCACCATGTCCTTCTTAACAGACCCCGTTACAGTCGCTGTCCATCAGTGAGTAGTAAGATGGTATATGACCTCTACTAGCCTTCTCTGTGTTCTACAGCACTCCCCATGCCCCCTCGACCCCAAGCATTATACATGCTAAAACTAATGCCCCCATTCTTTCTCCTCACACTTATCCCTCCCTTCAGAACCACCCTGTCCAGTCCTTTTCCCTTTGGTATCTTTTAGTCAACTCTCGGGTTCTGTGAGTGTGCTGCTGTTTTTTTCCTTCAGGTTTCTTTGTTGTTATACTCCACACATGAGTGAAAACACTTGGTACTTGACTTTCTCAGCCTGACCTGAACATACTACCGTCTAGCTCCATCCAGGTCATTGCAAATGGTACTATTTGTTTTCTTCTTAAGGCTGCTTACTGCACTTTTTAAACTGGATTTCATTCTTCCTTTTTGTTTGTAGTTTAGCTATGTTATTCACCATTCAACGCCTCGTTATGAACAATAGCTTTGTGTCAATCAATATGTATCTCTATCTATCTATCTAATGGTCTGTCTGTCTATGTATCTATGTATGTATGTATGTATGTATCTATGTATCTATCTATCTATCTATCTTCCTATCATATATCTATGATGTCTATCATCTATCAATCTATGTACCTATCTATCTATCTTTCATCTGTCATCTGTGTACCTATCTATCTATGAATCAATCATCTTTTTGTCTGCCCATCTATCCTTCTGTACAGAACAGTTAACAACATAGCCTATGTCTCTTCCCTACATTATGCTTCCAGAAATCTTGCAAGGTAACTAATCCATAAGAGAGCACTGTGTTCACCGATACACTTTCATGTAGAGTCAGCCGCGTGTGCTTACAAAACCAGTAAATGGAGGTGAAAGGACTTGAACCTGTATCTCTGTCCTCTGTCCTCTTATACTTCCTGCTCGCTTGGTGACTTTATTTAGCCACATTCAGTGAGTAAGTGATCCCTGAAGACCACAAGTATCCTTCGTCTGGTCCGGTTGTCGCAAGAAAAGTGTAGTTGGTACTTTGCACACCACCATGTTTGAGGGACATCGGCGTGATCACTGCTGATAGGTGCAGGGACAAATATAAAGGAACACCTATTTCTGGACAGGAGCAGTTGGGAACAAAGAGTGTGTTGTGGAGTGTAGTGTTTATTTGAGGGTCCAAACTTCCCTCCTTATGTGGTTATTACTTCTTTACATTCGTGAACATCATAAAAAGCAATGATTTTAAAAGCCCAGACGCATATTATTACAGCAATTCATTTGTTGAGGTGAGAGGAAATGAGAAGGAACTTGCTGCACCACTAAATCTATGCCTGAGCACTGCTGAAATCAAACAAAAAGAATTCACGGTGGCTAGATAGGGCTATTTTCTACTGACTCTCTCTGGGGACTCAAACAGAATTCATTTGTTTGTTTGTTTCTTATTTTCACTTGTATAGGTAATCTGTCCCCGCCCCTTCAGCTTGTAGTTTGTCTGTGTCCTTGGATCTCATGTGAGTCTCCAGTAAGGGAGCACGTAGGAGGTCTTGAGTTTTCATCAGTTCTTCTAACACTGGGACTTTTGATTGGAGCACTCAATGAGTGTACTTTTATTCTGATATTTGAGAGCTGTGCTCTTACTGCACTTTGAAATTCTTTTTGTTTTCATTAATATATTATCACATGCAGAACATTTTGTTTTCCAGTCTACACCCTTCACCAAGACCCCGGCTAAAGCCAGTTACAGTCGCTGTCCGTCAGCGTGTACTAAGATGCTGTAGAATCACTACATGTCTTCTCTGTGTTATGCAGCCTTACAAATGACACCCCAAGTTACACACTATACATGCTAATCCTAATGCCCCCATTCTTTTTCCCCGCCCTTATTACTCCCTTCCCACAAACCCTACCATGTCCCTTTCTCTTTGGTAACTGTTAGTCCACTCTCGGGTTCTGTGAGTCTGCTGCTGTCTTTCCTTCAGTTTTTCTTTGTTATCATACTCCACACATGAGTGAAATCATTTGGTACATGTATTTCTCCTCCTTGAATATTTGACTGAGCATAATACCCTCTAGCTACATCCACGTTATTGCAAATGATAGGATTTGTTTTCTTCTTATGGCTGCCTACTGCACTTTTTTAACTGGATTTCATTCTTTTTTGTTTGTAGTTTCGCTATGTGCTTTCACCATTACTCTCCTGGTTATGAGCAGTAGCTTTGTGTTAATCGATATATACCTATATCTATCTATCTGTCTGTCTATTTATCAATCAATCAATCAATCAATCATCTTTTTGTCTGCCCATCTGTCCTTGTGTACAGAACAGTTAACTATATGTCCTATATCACTTACCTACACAATGCTTTCAAAAATCCTGCAAAGTATCTAGGCTGTAGAGAGAGCACTGGGTTCACCGAGACACTTCCAGGTCGAGTCGGCCGCGTGTACCTACAAAACCAGGAAATTTTTGTGCTGGGAATTGAACCCGTGTCTCTATCCTCTGTCCTCTTTCATCTCCTTCTAACTTACTGTCTGTATTTAGCCACATTCCTTGACTAAGTGCTCCCTGAAGACCACAAGTATCATTCCTCTGGGCCTGTTGTCGCGAGAAAAGTAAACTTGTTCTTTGTTCACCACCATGTTTGAAGGACATCAGCGTGATCACCGCCGAAAGGACGGAGGGTCAAATAAAAAGGAACACCAATTTCTAGACAGGAGCAGTTGGGAGCTAAGAGTGTTTTGTGGGGTGACGTGTTTATTTGAGTGTCCAAACTTCCCTCTTTAGGTAGTTATTAGATCTTCACTTTCGTGAACATCATAAAACCCACTGATTTCAAAGGCCCAGATGCTTATTATTACAGCAACTCAGTTGTTGAGGTGAGAGAAAATGAGAAGTATGTTGCTGCACCACTAAATCAATGCCTGGGAACGGCTGAAACTAAACATAAAGAATTCACGAAGGAAAGATAGGGCTATTTTCTTCTGACTGTATCAGGAGACTCAAACAGAATTCATTTGTTTGATTGTTTGTTTTTCAGTTTCACTCGTGTAGCGTATTTGTCCACACACCTTCAGCTTGTAGTTTGTCTGTGTCCTTGGATCTCAAGTGAGTCTCCTGTAAGTAAGCACGTAGGTGTCTTGAGTTTTCATCCCTTCTTTTAACCCTGTGTCTTTTGTTTGCTGCACTCAGTGCCTGACCTTTTATTCTGAAGATTCGGAGCTGTGCACTTATTGCACATAAAGAATTTTTTTATCATTAAGCTTAAATCACTTGAAGAACATTATGTTTACTATTCTCCCCCTTCACCAAGTACCCCTGAAAAACCTCTTCAGTGGCTGTCGATCTTTGTAGTTGGATGCTGTAGACCCCTTCACCATGTCCCTCCCAACAGACCCCGTTACAGTCGCTGTCCATCAGTGAGTAGTAAGATGGTATATGACATCTACTAGCCTTCTCTGTGTTCTACAGCACTCCCCATGCCCCCTCGACCCCAAGCATTATACATGCTAAAACTAATGCCCCCATTCTTTCTCCTCACACTTATCCCTCCCTTCAGAACCACCCTGTCCAGTCCTTTTCCCTTTGGTATCTTTTAGTCAACTCTCGGATTCTGTGAGTGTGCTACTCTTTTTTTCCTTCAGTTTTTCTTTGTTGTTATACTCCACACATGTGTGAAAACACTTGGTACTTGACTTTCTCCGCCTGGCCTATTTCTCTGAACATACTACCATCTAGCTCCATCCAGGTCATTGCAAATGGTACTATTTGTTTTCTTCTTAAGGCTGCTTACTGCACTTTTTAAACTGGATTTCATTCTTCCTTTTTGTTTGTAGTTTAGCTATGTTATTCACCATTCAACGCCTCGTTATGAACAATAGCTTTGTGTCAATCGATATATATCTGTATCTATCTATCTAATGGTCTGTCTATGTATCTATGTATGTATGTATGTATGTATCTATGTTTCTATCTATCTATCTATCTTCCTATCATATATCTATGATGTCTATCATCTATCAATCTATGTACCTATCTATCTATCTTTCATCTGTCATCTGTGTACCTATCTATCTATGAATCAATCATCTTTTTGTCTGCCCATCTATCCTTCTGTACAGAACAGTTAACAACGTAGCCTATGTCTCTTCCCTACATTATGCTTCCAGAAATCTTGCAAGGTAACTAATCCATAAGAGAGCACTGTGTTCACCGATACACTTTCATGTAGAGTCAGCCGCGTGTGCTTACAAAACCAGTAAATGGAGGTGAAAGGACTTGAACCTGTATCTCTGTCCTCTGTCCTCTTATACTTCCTGCTCGCTTGGTGACTTTATTTAGCCACATTCAGTGAGTAAGTGATCCCTGAAGACCACAAGTATCCTTCGTCTGGTCCGGTTGTCGCAAGAAAAGTGTAGTTGGTACTTTGCACACCACCATGTTTGAGGGACATCGGCGTGATCACTGCTGATAGGTGCAGGGACAAATATAAAGGAACACCTATTTCTGGACAGGAGCAGTTGGGAACAAAGAGTGTGTTGTGGAGTGTAGTGTTTATTTGAGGGTCCAAACTTCCCTCCTTATGTGGTTATTACTTCTTTACATTCGTGAACATCATAAAAAGCAATGATTTTAAAAGCCCAGACGCATATTATTACAGCAATTCATTTGTTGAGGTGAGAGGAAATGAGAAGGAACTTGCTGCACCACTAAATCTATGCCTGAGCACTGCTGAAATCAAACAAAAAGAATTCACGGTGGCTAGATAGGGCTATTTTCTACTGATTCTCTCTGGGGACTCAAACAGAATTCATTTGTTTGTTTGTTTCTTATTTTCACTTGTATAAGTAATCTGTCCCCGCAGCTTCAGCTTGTAGTTTGTCTGTGTCCATGGATCTCAAGTGAGTCTCCAGTAAGGTAGCACGTAGGGGTTCTTGAGTTTTCATCAGTTCTTCTAAAACTGGCTCTTTTGATTGGAGCACTCAAAGCCTGTACTTTTATTCTGATATTTGAGAGCTGTGCTCTTACTGCACTTTGAAATTCTTTTTGTTTTCATTAATATACAATCACATGCAGAACATTTTGTTTTCCAGTCTACACCCTTCACCAAGACACCGGCTAAAGCCAGTTACCGTCGCTGTCCGTCAGCGTGTACTAAGATGCTGTAGAATCACTACATGTCTTCTCTGTGTTATGCAGCCATACAAATGACCCCCCAAGTTTCACACTATACATGCTAATCCTAATGCCTGCATTCTTTTTCCCCACCCTTATTACTATCTTCCCACAAACCCTACCCAGTCCCTTTCTCTTTGGTAACTGTTAGTCCACTCTCGGGTTCTGTGAGTCTGCTGCTGTCTTTCCTTCAGTTTTTCTTTGTTTTCATACTCCACAAATGAGTGAAATCTTTTGGTACATGTATTTCTCCTCCTTGAATATTTGACTGAGCATAATACCCTCTAGCTCCATCCACGTTATTGCAAATGATAGGATTTGTTTTCTTCTTATGGCTGCTTACTGCACTTTTTAAACTGGATTTCATTCTTCTTTTTTGTTTGCAGTTTCGCTATGTGCTTTCACCATTGCTCTCCTGGTTATGAGCAGTAGCTTTGTGTTAATCGATATGTACCTATATCTATCTATCTGTCTGTCTATTTATCAATCAATCAATCAATCAATCATCTTTTTGTCTGCCCATCTGTCCTGTGTACAGAACAGTTAACCATATATCCTATATCACTTACCTACACAATGCTTCCAAAAATCCTGCAAAGTATCTAGGCTGTAGAGAGAGCACTGGGTTCACCGAGACACTTCCAGGTCGAGTCGGCCGCGTGTACCTACAAAACCAGGAAATGGTTGTGCCGGGACTTGAACCCGTGTGTCTATCCTCTGTCCTCTTTCATCTCCTTCTAACTTACTGTCTGTATTTAGCCACATTCTTTGACTAAGTGCTCCCTGAAGACCACAAGTATCATTCCTCTGGGCCTGTTGTCGCGAGAAAAGTAAACTTGTTCTTTGCTCACCACCATGTTTGAAGGACATCAGCGTGATCACCGCCGAAAGGACGGAGGGTCAAATAAAAAGGAACACCAATTTCTAGACAGGAGCAGTTGGGAGCTAAGAGTGTATTGTGGGGTGACGTGTTTATTTGAGTGTCCAAACTTCCCTCTTTAGGTAGTTATTAGATCTTCACATTCGTGAACATCATAAAACCCACTGATTTCAAAGGCCCAGATACTTATTATTACAGCAACTCAGTTGTTGAGGTGAGAGAAAATGAGAAGTATGTTGCTGCACCACTAAATCAATGCCTGGGAACGGCTGAAACTAAACATAAAGAATTCACGAAGGAAAGATAGGGCTATTTTCTTCTGACTGTATCAGGGGACTCAAACAGAATTCATTTGTTTGATTGTTTGTTTTTCAGTTTCACTCGTGTAGCGTATTTGTCCACACACCTTCAGCTTGTAGTTTGTCTGTGTCCTTGGATCTCAAGTGAGTCTCCTGTAAGTAAGCACGTACGTGTCTTGAGTTTTCATCCCTTCTTTTAACCCTGTGTCTTTTGTTTGCTGCACTCAGTGCCTGACCTTTTATTCTGATGATTCGGAGCTGTGCACTTATTGCACTTAAATAATTTTTTTTATCATTAAGCTTAAATCACTTGGAGAACATTATGTTTACTATGCTCCCCCCTTCACCAAGTACCCCTGAAAAACCTCTTCAGTGGCTGTCGATCTGTGTAGTTGAATGCTGTAGACCCCTTCACCATGTCCCTCCCAACAGACCCCGTTACAGTCGCTGTCCATCCGTGAGTAGTAAGATGGTATATGACATCTACTAGCCTTCTCTGTGTTCTACAGCACTCCCCATGCCCCCTCGACCCCAAGCATTATACATGCTAAAACTAATGCCCCCATTCTTTCTCCTCACACTTATCCCTCCCTTCAGAACCACCCTGTCCAGTCCTTTTCCCTTTGGTATCTTTTAGTCAACTCTCGGGTTCTGTGAGTGTGCTACTCTTTATTTCCTTCAGTTTTTCTTTGTTGTTATACTCCACACATGTGTGAAAACACTTGGTACTTGACTTTCTCCGCCTGGCCTATTTCTCTGAACATACTACCATCTAGCTCCATCCAGGTCATCGCAAATGGTACTATTTGTTTTCTTCTTAAGGCTGCTTACTGCACTTTTTAAACTGGATTTCATTCTTCCTTTTTGTTTGTAGTTTAGCTATGTTATTCACCATTCAACGCCTCGTTATGAACAATAGCTTTGTGTCAATCGATATATATCTGTATCTATCTATCTAATGGTCTGTCTGTCTATGTATCTATGTATGTATGTAAGTATGTATCTATGTATCTATCTATCTATCTATCTTCCTATCATATATCTATGATGTCTATCATCTATCAATCTATGTACCTATCTATCTATCTTTCATCTGTCATCTGTGTACCTATCTATCTATGAATCAATCATCTTTTTGTCTGCCCATCTATCCTTCTGTACAGAACAGTTAACAACATAGCCTATGTCTCTTCCCTACATTATGCTTCCAGAAATCTTGCAAGGTAACTAAGCCATAAGGAGAGCACTGTGTTCACCGATACACTTTCAGGTAGAGTCAGCCGCGTGTGCTTACAAAACCAGTAAATGGAGGTGAAAGGACTTGAACCTGTATCTCTGTCCTCTGTCCTCTTATACTTCCTGCTAGCTTGGTGACTTTATTTAGCCACATTCAGTGAGTAAGTGATCCCTGAAGACCACGAGTATCCTTCGTCTGGTCCGGTTGTCGCAAGAAAAGTGTAGTTGGTACTTTGCACACCACCATGTTTGAGGGACATCGGCGTGATCACTGCTGATAGGTGCAATGACAAATATAAAGGAACACCTATTTCTGGACAGGAGCAGTTGGGAACAAAGAGTGTGTTGTGGAGTGGAGTGTTTATTTGAGGGCCCAAACTTCCCTCCTTAGGTGGTTATTACTTCTTTACATTCGTGAACATCATAAAAAGCAATGATTTTAAAAGCCCAGACGCATATTATTACAGCAATTCATTTGTTGAGGTGAGAGGAAATGAGAAGGAACTTGCTGCACCACTAAATCTATGCCTGAGCACTGCTGAAATCAAACAAAAAGAATTCACGGTGGCTAGATAGGGCTATTTTCTACTGATTCTCTCTGGGGACTCAAACAGAATTCATTTGTTTGTTTGTTTCTTATTTTCACTTGTATAAATAATCTGTCCCCGCCCCTTCAGCTTGTAGTTTGTCTGTGTCCTTGGATCTCAAGTGAGTCTCCAGTAAGGGAGCACGTAGGGGGTCTTGAGTTTTCATCAGTTCTTCTAAAACTGGCTCTTTTGATTGGAGCACTCAAAGCCTGTACTTTTATTCTGATATTTGAGAGCTGTGCTCTTACTGCACTTTGAAATTCTTTTTGTTTTCATTAATATACAATCACATGCAGAACATTTTGTTTTCCAGTCTACACCCCTCACCAAGACACCGGCTAAAGCCAGTTACCATCGCTGTCCGTCAGCGTGTACTAAGATGCTGTAGAATCACTACATGTCTTCTCTGTGTTATGCAGCCGTACAAATGACCCCCCAAGTTTCACACTATACATGCTAATCCTAATGCCCCCATTCTTTTTCCCCGCCCTTATTACTCCCTTCCCACAAACCCTACCCAGTCCCTTTCTCTTTGGTAACTGTTAGTCCACTCTCGGGTTCTGTGAGTCTGCTGCTGTCTTTCCTTCAGTTTTTCTTTGTTATCATACTCCACAAATGAGTGAAATCTTTTGGTACATGTATTTCTCCTCCTTGAATATTTGACTGAGCATAATACCCTCTAGCTCCATCCACGTTATTGCAAATGATAGGATTTGTTTTCTTCTTATGGCTGCCTGCTGCACTTTTTAAACTGGATTTCATTCTTCTTTTTTGTTTGCAGTTTCGCTATGTGCTTTCACCATTGCTCTCCTGGTAATGAGCAGTAGCTTTGTGTTAATCGATATGTACCTATATCTATCTATCTGTCTGTCTGTTTATCTGTCAATCAATCAATCAATCATCTTTTTGTCTGCCCATCTGTCCTTGTGTACAGAACAGTTAACCATATATCCTATATCACTTACCTACACAATGCTTCCAAAAATCCTGCAAAGTATCTAGGCTGCAGAGAGAGCACTGGGTTCACCGAGACACTTCCAGGTCGAGTCGGCCGCGTGTACCTACAAAACCAGGAAATGGTTGTCCCGGGACTTGAACCCGTGTGTCTATCCTCTGTCCTCTTTCATCTCCTTCTAACTTACTGTCTGTATTTAGCCACATTCTTTGACTAAGTGCTCCCTGAAGACCACAAGTATCATTCCTCTGGGCCTGTTGTCACGAGAAAAGTAAACTTGTTCTTTGCTCACCACCATGTTTGAAGGACATCAGCGTGATCACCGCCGATAGGACGGAGGGTCAAATAAAAAGGAACACCAATTTCTAGATAGGTGAAGTTGGGAGCTAAGAGTGTATTGTAGGGTGACATGTTTATTTGAGTGTCCAAACTTCCCTCTTTAGGTAGTTATTAGATCTTCACATTCGTGAACATCATAAAACCCACTGATTTCAAAGGCCCAGATGCTTATTATTGCAGCAACTCAGTTGTTGAGGTGAGAGAAAATGAGAAGTATGTTGCTGCCCCACTAAATCAATGGCTGGGAACGGCTGAAACTAAACATAAAGAATTCACGGAGGCCAGATAGGGCTATTTTCTTCTGACTGTATCAGGGGACTCAAACAGAATTGATTTGTTTGATTGTTTGTTTTTCAGTTTCACTCGTGTAGCGTATTTGTCAACACACCTTCGGCTGGTAGTTTGTCTGTGTCCTGGGATCTCAAGTGAGTCCCCTGTAAGTAAGCACGTAGGTGTCTTGAGTTTTCATCCCTTCTTTTAACCCTGTGTCTTTTGTTTGCTGCACTCAGTGCCTGACCTTTTATTCAGATGATTCGGATCTGTGCACTTATTGCACTTAAATAATTTTTTTTATCATTAAGCTTAAATCACTTGAAGAACATTAGTTTACTATGCTCCCCCCTTCACCAAGTACCCCTGAAAAACCTCTTCAGTCGCTGTCGATCTGCGTAGTTGGATGCTGTAGACCCCTTCACCATGTCACTCCCAACAGACCCCGTTACAGTCGCTGACAATCAGTGAGTCGTAAGATGCTATATTATCTCTACTAGCCTTCTCTGTGTTGTACAGCACTCCACATGCCGCCTCGAACCCAAGCATTATACATGCTAAAACTAATGCCCCCATTCTTTCTCCTCACACTAATCCCTCTCTTCAGACCCACCCTGCCCAGTCCTTTTCCCTTTGGTAACTTTTAGTCAACTCTCGGGTTCTGTCAGTCTGCTGCTATTTTTTTCCTTCAGTTTTTCTTTGTTGTTATACTCCACACATGAGTGAAAATACTTGGTACTTGTCTTTCTCCGCCTGGCCTATTTCTCTGAACATACTTCCGTCTAGCTCCATCCAGGTCATTGCAAATGGTAGGATTTGTTTTCTTCTTAAGACTGCTTACTGCACTTTTTAAACTGGATTTCATTCTTCCTTTTTGTTTGTAGTTTAGCTATGTTATTCACCACTCAACTCCTGGTTATGAACAATAGCTTTGTGTCAATCGATATGTATCTGTATCTATCTATCTAATGGTCTGTCTGTCTATCTATGTATCTATGTATGTATGTATGTATCTATGTATCTATCTATCTATCTATCTTCCTATCATATATCTATTATGTCTATCATCTATCAATCTATGTACCTATCTATCTATCTTTCATCTGTCATCTGTGTACCTATCTATCTATGAATCAATCAACGTTTTGTCTGCCCATCTTTCCTTCTGTACAGAACAGTTAACAACATAGCCTATGTCTCTTCCCTACATTATGCTTCCAGAAATCTTTCAAGGTAACTAAGCTATAAGGAGAGCACTGTGTTCACCGATACACTTTCAGGTAGAGTCAGCCGCGTGTGCTTACAAAACCAGTTAATGGAGGTGAAAGGACTTGAACCTGTATCTCTGTCCTCTTATACTTCCTGCTCGCTTGGTGACTTTATTTAGCCACATTCAGTGAGTAAGTGATCCCTGAAGACCACAAGTATCCTCCGTCTGGTCCGGTTGTCGAAAGAAAAGTGTACTTGTTTCTTTGCACACCACCATGTTTGAGGGACATCGGCGTGATCACTGCTGATAGGTGCAGGGACAAATATAAAGGAACACCTATTTCTGGACAGGAGCAGTTGGGAACAAAGAGTGTGTTGTGGAGTGAAGTGTTTATTTGAGGGTCCAAACTTCCCTCCTTAGGTGGTTATTACTTCTTTACATTCGTGAACATCATAAAAAGCAATGATTTTAAAAGCCCAGACGCATATTATTACAGCAATTCATTTGTTGAGGTGAGAGGAAATGAGAATTAACTTGCTGCACCACTAAATCTATTCCTGAGCACTGCTGAAATCAAAGAAAAAGAATTCACGGTGGCTAGATAGGGCTATTTTCTATAGTCTCTCTCTGGGGACTCAAACAGAATTCATTTGTTTGTTTGTTTCTTATTTTCACTTGTATAGGTAATCTGTCCCCGCCCCTTCAGCTTGTAGTTTTTCTGTGTCCTTGGATCTCAAGTGAGTCTCCAGTAAGGGAGCACGTAGGAGGTCTTGAGTTTTCATCAGTTCTTCTAACACTGGGTCTTTTGATTGGAGCACTCAAAGCCTGTACTTTTATTCTGATATTTGAGAGCTGTGCTCTTACTGCACTTTGAAATTCTTTTTGTTCTCATTAATATACAATCACATGAAGAACATTATGTTTTCCAGTCTACATCCATCACCAAGAAACGGGCTAAAGCCAGTTACCGTCGCTGTCGGTCAGCGTGTACTAAGATGCTGTAGAATCACTACATGTCTTCTCTGTGTTATGCAGCCGTACAAATGAACCCCAAGTTACACACTATACATGCTAATCCTAATGCCCCCATTCTTTTATTCCGCCCTTATTACTCCCTTCCCACAAACCCTACCCAGTCCCTTTCTCTTTGGTAACTGTTAGTCCACTCTCGGGTTCTGTGAGTCTGCTGCTGTCTTTTCCTTCAGTTTTTCTTTGTTATAATACTCCACACATGAGTGAAATCATTTGGCACATGAATTTCTCCTCCTTGAATATTTGACTGAGCATAATACCCTCTAGCTCCATCCATGTTATTGCAAATGATAGGATTTTTTTCTTCTTATCGCTGCCTACTGCACTTTTTAAACTGGATTCCATTCTTCTTTTTTGTTTGTAGTTTCGCTATGTGATTTCACCATTGCTCTCCAGGATATGAGCAGTAACTTTGTGTTAATCGATATGTACCTATATCTATCTATCTGTCTGTCTATTTATCAATCAATCAATCAATCAATCATCTTTTTGTCTGCCCATCTGTCCTTGTGTACAGAACAGCTAACCATATGTCCTATATCACTTTCCTACACTATGCTTCCAAAATCCTGCAAAGTATCTAGGCTGTAGAGAGAGCACTGGGTTCACCGAGACACTTGCAGGTCGAGTCTGCAGCGTGTACCTACAATACCAGGAAATTTTTGTGCCGGGACTTGAACCCGTGTGTCTATCCTCTGTCCTCTTTCATCTCCTTCTAACTTACTGTCTGTATTTAGCCACATTCTTTGACTAAGTGCTCCCTGAAGACCACAAGTATCATTCCTCTGGGCCTGTTGTCACGAGAAAAGTAAACTTGTTCTTTGGTCACCACCATGTTTGAAGGACATCAGCGTGATCACCGCCGATAGGACGGAGGGTCAAATAAAAAGGAACACCAATTTCTAGATAGGTGAAGTTGGGAGCTAAGAGTGTATTGTGGGGTGACGTGTTTATTTGAGTGTCCATACTTCCCTCTTTAGGTAGTTATTAGATCTTCACATTCGTGAACATCATAAAACCCACTGATTTCAAAGGCCCAGATGCTTTTTATTACAGCAACTCATTTGTTGAGGTGAGAGAAAATGAGAAGTATGTTGCTGCAACACTAAATCAATGGCTGGGAACGGCTGAAACTAAACATAAAGAATTCACGGAGGCCAGATAGGGCTATTTTCTTCTGACTGTATCAGGGGACTCAAACAGAATTCATTTGTTTGATTGTTTGTTTTTCAGTTTCACTCGTGTAGCGTATTTGTCCACACACCTTCAGCTTGTAGTTTGTCTGTGTCCTTGGATCTCAAGTGAGTCTCCTGTAAGTAAGCACGTAGGTGTCTTGAGTTTTCATCCCTTCTTTTAACCCTGTGTCTTTTGTTTGCTGCACTCAGTGCCTGACCTTTTATTCTGATGATTCTGAGCTGTGCACTTATTGCACATAAATAATTTTTTTTATCATTAAGCTTAAATCACTTGAAGAACATTATGTTTACTATGCTCCCCCCTTCACCAAGTACCCCTGAAAAACCTCTTCAGTCGCTGTCAATCTGCGTAGTTGGATGCTGTAGACCCCTTCACCATGTCCTTCCCAACAGACCACGTTACAGACGCTGTCCATCAGTGAGTAGTAAGATGCTATATGATCTCTACTAGCCTTCTCTGTGTTGTACAGCACTCCCCATGCCCCCTCGACCCCAAGCATTATACATGCTGAAACTAATGCCCCCATTGTTTCTCCTCACACTTATCCCTCCCTTCAGACCCACCCTGCCCAGTCCTTTTCCCTTTTGTAACTTTTAGTCAACTCTTTGGTTCTGTGAGTCTGCTGCTGTTTTTTTCCTTCAGTTTTTCTTTGTTGTTATACTCCACACATGAGTGAAAACCCTTGGGACTTGTTTTTCTCGGCCTGGCCTATTTCTCTGAACATACTAACGTCTAGCTCCATCCAGGTCATTGCAAATGGTAGGATTTGTTTTCTTCTTAAGGCTGCTTACTGCACTTTTTAAACTGGATTTCATTCTTCCTTTTTGTTTGTAGTTTAGCTATGTTATTCACCATTCAACTCCTGGTTATGAACAATAGCTTTGTGTCAATCGATATGATTCTGTATCTATCTATCTAATGGTCTGTCTGTCTATCTATGTATCTATGTATGTATGTATGTATCTATATATCTATTTATCTATCTATCTTCCTATCATCTATCTATGAGGTCTATCATCTATCAATCTATGTACCTATCTATCTATCTTTCATCTGTCATCTGTGTACCTATCTATCTATGAATCAATCATCTTTTTGTCTGCCCATCTATCCTTCTGTACAGAACAGTTAACAACATAGCCTATGTCTCTTCCCTACATTATGCTTCCAGAAATCTTGCAAGGTAACTAAGCCATAAGGAGAGCACTGTGTTCACCGATACACTTTCAGGTAGAGTCAGCCGCGTGTGCTTACATAACCAGTAAATGGAGGTGAAAGGACTTGAACCTGTAACTCTGTCCTCTGTCCTCTCATACTTCCTGCTCGCTTGGTGACTTTATTTAGCCACATTCAGTGAGTAAGTGATCCCTGAAGACCACAAGTATCCTTCGTCTGGTCCGGTTGTCGAAAGAAAAGTGTACTTGGTCCTTTGCACACCACCATGTTTGAGGGACATCGGCGTGATCACTGCTGATAGGTGCAGGGACAAATATAAAGGAACACCTATTTCTGGACAGGAGCAGTTGGGAACAAAGAGTGTGTTGTGGAGTGAAGTGTTTATTTGAGGGTCCAAACTTCCCTCCTTAGGTGGTTATTACTTCTTTACATTCGTGAACATCATAAAAAGCAATGATTTTAAAAGCCCAGACGCATATTATTACAGCAATTCATTTGTTGAGGTGAGAGGAAATGAGAAGGAACTTGCTTCACCACTAAATCTATGCCTGAGCACTGCTGAAATCAAACAAAAAGAATTCACGGTGGCTATATAGTGCTATTTTCTACTGACTCTCTCTGGGGACTCAAAAGAATTCATTTGTTTGTTTGTTTCTTATTTTCACTTGTATAGGTAATCTGACCCCGCCCCTTCAGCTTTAGTTTGTCTGTGTCCTTGGATCTCAAGTGAGTCTCCAGTAAGGGAGCACGTAGGAGGTCTTGAGTTTCCATCAGTTCTTCTAACACTGGTCTTTTGATTGGAGCACTCAAAGCCTGTACTTTTTTCTGATATTTGAGAGCTGTGCTCTTACAGCACTTTGAAATATTTTTTGTTCTCATTAATATACAATCACATGCAGAACATTATGTTTTCCAGTCTACACACTTCACCACGACCCCGGCAAAAGCCAGTTACAGTCGCTGTCCGTCACCGTGTACTAAGATGCTGTAGAATCACTACATGTCTTCTCTGTGTTATGTAGCCGTACAAATGACCTCCCAAGTTACACACTATACATGCTAATCCTAATGCCCCCATTCTTTTTTCCCGCCCTTATTACACCCTTCCTACAAAACCTACCCTGTCCCTTTCTTTTTCGTAACTGTTAGTCAACTCTCGGGTTCTGTGAGTCTGCTGCTGTCTTTTCCTTCAGTTTTTCTTTGTTATCATACTCCACACATGAGTGAAATCATTTGGTACATGTATTTCTCCCCCTGGAATATTTCACTGAGCATAATACCCTCTAGCTCCATCCACGTTATTGCAAATGATAGGATTTGTTTTCTTCTTATGGCTGCTTACTGCACATTTTAAGCTGGATTTCATTCTTCTTTTTTGTTTGTAGTTTCGCTATGTGCTATCACCTTTGCTCTCCTGGTTATGAGCAGTAGCTTTGTGTGAATCGATATGTACCTATATCTATCTATCTGTCTGTTTATTAATCAATCAATCAATCATCTTTTTGTCTACCCATCTGTCCTTGTGTACATAACAGTTAACCATATATCCTATATCACTTTCCTACACTATGCTTCCAAAAATCCTGCAAAGTATCTAGGCTGTAGAGAGACCACTGGTTTCACCGAGACACTTGCAGGTCGAGTCGGCCGCGTGTACTACAAAAACCAGGAAATTTTTGTGCCGGGACTTGAACCCGTGTCTCTATCCTCTGTCCTCTTTCATCTCCTTCTAACTTACTGTCTGTATTTAGCCACATTCTTTGACTAAGTGCTCCCTGAAGACCACAAGTATCATTCCTCTGGGCCTGTTGTCACGAGAAAAGTAAACTTGTTCTTTGCTCACCACCATGTTTGAAGGACATTAGCGTGATCACCGCCGATAGGACGGAGGGTCAAATAAAAAGGATCACCAATTTCTAGACAGGAGCAGTTGGGAACTAAGAGTGTATTGTGGTGTGACTTGTTTATTTGAGTTTCTAAACTTCCCACTTAGGTAGTTATTATATCTTCACATTCGTGAACATCATAAAACCCACTGATTTCAAAGGCCCAGATGCTTATTATTACAGAAACTCAGTTGTTGAGGTGAGAGAAATGAGAAGTATGTTGCTGCACCACTAAATCAATGGCTGGGAACGGCTGAAACCAAACAAAAAGAATTCACGGTGGCCAGATAGGGATATTTCCTTCTGACTGTCCCAGGGGACTCAAGCAGAATCCACTTGTTTGATTGTTTGTTTTTCAGTTTCACTCATGTAGCGTACTTGTCCACACACCTTCGGCTTGATGTTTGTCTGTGTCCGTGGATCTCAAGTGAGTCTCCTGTAAGTAAGCACGTAGGTGTCTTGAGTTTTCATCCCTTCTTTTAACCCTGTGTCTTTTGTTTGCTGCACTCAGTGCCTGACCTTTTATTCTGACGATTCAGTGCTGTGCACTTATTGCACTTAAAGAATTTTTTTATCATTAAGCTAAAATCACTTGAAGAACATTATGTTTACTATGCTCTCCCCTTCACCAACTACCCCTGAAAAACCTCTTCGGTCGCTGTCAATCTGCGTAGTTGGATGCTGTAGACCCCTTCACCATGTCCCTCCCAACAGATCCCGTTACAGTCGCTGTCCATCAGTGAGTAGTACGATGCTATATGATCTCTACTAGCCTTCCCTGTGTAGTACAGAACTCCCAATGCACCCTCGACCCCAAGCACTATACATGCTAAAACTAATGCCCCCATTCTTTCTCCTCACACTTATTCCTCCCTTCAGACCCACCCTGCCTTGTCCTTTTCCATTTGGTAACTTTTAGTCAACTCTCGGATTCTGTGAGAGTGCTGCTGTTTTTTTCCTTCAGTTTCTCTTTGCTGTTTTACTCCACACATGAGTGAAATCACTTGGTACTTGTCTTTCTCCGCCTGGCCTATTTCTCTGAACGTACTACCGTCTAGCTCCATCCACGTCATTGCCACTGGTAGTCTTTGTTTTCTTCTTAAGGCTGCTTACTGCAATTTTAAACTGGATTTCATTCTTCCTTTTTGTTTGTAGATTAGCTATGTTATTCACCATTCATCTCCTATTTATGGACAATAGCTTTGTGTCAATCGATATGTATCTGTATCTATCTATCTAACGGTCAGTCTGTCTATCTATGTATCTGTGTATGTAAGTATGTATGTATGTATCTATGGATCTATATTTCTATCTATCTATCTATCTTCCTATCATCTATCTATGATGTCTATCATCTATCAATCTATGTACCTATCTATCTATCTTTCATCTGTCATCTGTGTACCTATCTATCTATGAATCAATCACCTTTTTGTCTGCCCATCTATCCTTCTGTACATAACAGTTAACAACATAGCCTATGTCTCTTCCCTACATTATGCTTCCAGAAATCTTGCAAGGTAACTAAGCCATAAGGAGAGCACTGTGTTCACCGATACACTTTCAGGTAGAGTCAGCCGCGTGTGCTTACAAAACCAGTAAATGGAGGTGAAAGGACTTGAACCTGTATCTCTGTCCTCTGTCCTCTCATACTTCCTGCTCGCTTGGTGACTTTATTTAGCCACATTCAGTGAGTAAGTGATCCCTGAAGACCACAAGTATCCTTCGTCTGGTCCGGTTGTCGAAAGAAAAGTGTACTTGGTTCTTTGCACACCACCATGTTTGAGGGACATCGGCGTGATCACTGCTGATAGGTGCAGGGACAAATATAAAGGAACACCTATTTCTGGACAGGAGCAGTTGGGAACAAAGAGTGTGTTGTGGAGTGAAGTGTTTATTTGAGGGTCCAAACTTCCCTCCTTAGGTGGTTATTACTTCTTTACATTCGTGAACATCATAAAAAGCAATGATTTTAAAAGCCCAGATGCATATTATTACAGCAATTCATTTGTTGAGGTGAGAGGAAATGAGAAGGAACTTGCTTCACCACTAAATCTATGCCTGAGCACTGCTGAAATCAAACAAAAAGAATTCACGGTGGCTATATAGTGCTATTTTCTACTGACTCTCTCTGGGGACTCAAACAGAATTCATTTGTTTGTTTGTTTCTTATTTTCACTTGTATAGGTAATCTGACCCCGCCCCTTCAGCTTTAGTTTGTCTGTGTCCTTGGATCTCAAGTGAGTCTCCAGTAAGGGAGCACGTAGGAGGTCTTGAGTTTCCATCAGTTCTTCTAACACTGGTCTTTTGATTGGAGCACTCAAAGCCTGTACTTTTTTCTGATATTTGAGAGCTGTGCTCTTACAGCACTTTGAAATATTTTTTGTTCTCATTAATATACAATCAAATGCAGAACATTATGTTTTCCAGTCTACACACTTCACCACGACCCCGGCAAAAGCCAGTTACAGTCGCTGTCCGTCACCGTGTACTAAGATGCTGTAGAATCACTACATGTCTTCTCTGTGTTATGTAGCCGTACAAATGACCTCCCAAGTTACACACTATACATGCTAATCCTAATGCCCCCATTCTTTTTTCCCGCCCTTATTACACCCTTCCTACAAAACCTACCCTGTCCCTTTCTTTTTCGTAACTGTTAGTCAACTCTCGGGTTCTGTGAGTCTGCTGCTGTCTTTTCCTTCAGTTTTTCTTTGTTATCATACTCCACACATGAGTGAAATCATTTGGTACATGTATTTCTCCCCCTGGAATATTTCACTGAGCATAATACCCTCTAGCTCCATCCACGTTATTGCAAATGATAGGATTTGTTTTCTTCTTATGGCTGCTTACTGCACATTTTAAGCTGGATTTCATTCTTCACTTTTGTTTGTAGTTTCGCTATGTGCTATCACCTTTGCTCTCCTGGTTATGAGCAGTAGCTTTGTGTGAATCGATATGTACCTATATCTATCTATCTGTCTGTCTATTTATCAATCAATCATTGAATCAATCATCTTTTTGTCTGCCCATCTGTCCTTGTGTACAGAACAGCTAACCATAGGTCCTATATCACTTTCCTACACTATGCTTCCAAAATCCTGCAAAGTATCTAGGCTGTAGAGAGAGCACTGGGTTCACCCAGACACTTGCAGGTCGAGTCGGCAGCGTGTACCTACAAAACCAGGAAATTTTTGTGCCGGGACTTGAACCCGTGTCTCTATCCTCTGTCCTCTTTCATCTCCTTCTAACTTACTGTCTGTATTTAGCCACATTCTTTGACTAAGTGCTCCCTGAAGACCACAAGTATCATTCCTCTGGGCCTGTTGTCACGAGAAAAGTAAACTTGTTCTTTGCTCACCACCATGTTTGAAGGACATCAGCGTGATCACCGCCGATAGGACGGAGGGTCAAATGAAAAGGAACACCAATTTCTAGATAGGTGAAGTTGGGAGCTAAGAGTGTATTGTGGGGTGACGTGTTTATTTGAGTGTCCATACTTCCCTCTTTAGGTAGTTATTAGATCTTCACATTCGTGAACATCATAAAACCCACTGATTTCAAAGGCCCAGATGCTTTTTATTACAGCAACTCATTTGTTGAGGTGAGAGAAAATGAGAAGTATGTTGCTGCAACACTAAATCTATGGCTGGGAACGGCTGAAACTAAACATAAAGAATTCACGGAGGCTAGATAAGGCTATTTTCTTCTGACTGTATCAGGGGACTCAAACAGAATTCATTTGTTTGATTGTTTGTTTTTCAGTTTCACTCGTGTAGCGTATTTGTCCACACACCTTCAGCTTGTAGTTTGTCTGTGTCCTTGGATCTCAAGTGAGTCTCCTGTAAGTAAGCACGTAGGTGTCTTGAGTTTTCATCCCTTCTTTTAACCCTGTGTCTTTTGTTTGCTGCACTCAGTGCCTGACCTTTTATTCTGATGATTCTGAGCTGTGCACTTATTGCACATAAATAAATTTTTTATCATTAAGCTTAAATCACTTGAAGAACATTATGTTTACTATGCTCCCCCCTTCACCAAGTACCCCTGAAAAACCTCTTCAGTCGCTGTCAATCTGCGTAGTTGGATGCTGTAGACCCCTTCACCATGTCCTTCCCAACAGACCCCGTTACAGACGCTGTCCATCAGTGAGTAGTAAGATGCTATATGATCTCTACTAGCCTTCTCTGTGTTGTACAGCACTCCCCATGCCCCCTCGACCCCAAGCATTATACATGCTGAAACTAATGCCCCCATTGTTTCTCCTCACACTTATCCCTCCCTTCAGACCCACCCTGCCCAGTCCTTTTCCCTTTGGTAACTTTTAGTCAACTCTTGGGTTCTGTGAGTCTGCTGCTGTTTTTTTCCTTCAGTTTTTCTTTGTTGTTATACTCCACACATGAGTGTAAACCCTTGGGACTTGTTTTTCTCGGCCTGGCCTATTTCTCTGAACATACTAACGTCAAGCTCCATCCAGGTCATTGCAAATGGTAGGATTTGTTTTCTTCTTAAGGCTGCTTACTGCACTTTTTAAACTGGATTTCATTCTTCCTTTTTGTTTGTAGTTTAGCTATGTTATTCACCATTCAACTCCTGGTTATGAGCAATAGCTTTGTGTCAATCGATATGATTCTGTATCTATCTATCTAATGGTCTGTCTGTCTATCTATGTATCTATGTATGTATGTATGTATCTATATATCTATTTATCTATCTATCTTCCTATCATCTATCTATGAGGTCTATCATCTATCAATCTATGTACCTATCTATCTATCTTTCATCTGTCATCTGTGTACCTATCTATCTATGAATCAATCATCTTTTTGTCTGCCCATCTATCCTTCTGTACAGAACAGTTAACAACATAGCCTATGTCTCTTCCCTACATTATGCTTCCAGAAATCTTGCAAGGTAACTAAGCCATAAGGAGAGCACTGTGTTCACCGATACACTTTCAGGTAGAGTCAGCCGCGTGTGCTTACAAAACCAGTAAATGGAGGTGAAAGGACTTGAACCTGTATCTCTGTCCTCTGTCCTCTCATACTTCCTGCTCGCTTGGTGACTTTATTTAGCCACATTCAGTGAGTAAGTGATCCCTGAAGACCACAAGTATCCTTCGTCTGGTCCGGTTGTCGAAAGAAAAGTGTACTTGGTTCTTTGCACACCACCATGTTTGAGGGACATCGGCGTGATCACTGCTGATAGGTGCAGGGACAAATATAAAGGAACACCTATTTCTGGACAGGAGCAGTTGGGAACAAAGAGTGTGTTGTGGAGTGAAGTGTTTATTTGAGGGTCCAAACTTCCCTCCTTAGGTGGTTATTACTTCTTTACATTCGTGAACATCATAAAAAGCAATGATTTTAAAAGCCCAGATGCATATTATTACAGCAATTCATTTGTTGAGGTGAGAGGAAATGAGAAGGAACTTGCTTCACCACTAAATCTATGCCTGAGCACTGCTGAAATCAAACAAAAAGAATTCACGGTGGCTATATAGTGCTATTTTCTACTGACTCTCTCTGGGGACTCAAAAGAATTCATTTGTTTGTTTGTTTCTTATTTTCACTTGTATAGGTAATCTGACCCCGCCCCTTCAGCTTTAGTTTGTCTGTGTCCTTGGATCTCAAGTGAGTCTCCAGTAAGGGAGCACGTAGGAGGTCTTGAGTTTCCATCAGTTCTTCTAACACTGGTCTTTTGATTGGAGCACTCAAAGCCTGTACTTTTTTCTGATATTTGAGAGCTGTGCTCTTACAGCACTTTGAAATATTTTTTGTTCTCATTAATATACAATCACATGCAGAACATTATGTTTTCCAGTCTACACACTTCACCACGACCCCGGCAAAAGCCAGTTACAGTCGCTGTCCGTCACCGTGTACTAAGATGCTGTAGAATCACTACATGTCTTCTCTGTGTTATGTAGCCGTACAAATGACCTCCCAAGTTACACACTATACATGCTAATCCTAATGCCCCCATTCTTTTTTCCCGCCCTTATTACACCCTTCCTACAAAACCTACCCTGTCCCTTTCTTTTTCGTAACTGTTAGTCAACTCTCGGGTTCTGTGAGTCTGCTGCTGTCTTTTCCTTCAGTTTTTCTTTGTTATCATACTCCACACATGAGTGAAATCATTTGGTACATGTATTTCTCCCCCTGGAATATTTCACTGAGCATAATACCCTCTAGCTCCATCCACGTTATTGCAAATGATAGGATTTGTTTTCTTCTTATGGCTGCTTACTGCACATTTTAAGCTGGATTTCATTCTTCACTTTTGTTTGTAGTTTCGCTATGTGCTATCACCTTTGCTCTCCTGGTTATGAGCAGTAGCTTTGTGTGAATCGATATGTACCTATATCTATCTATCTGTCTGTCTATTTATCAATCAATCATTGAATCAATCATCTTTTTGTCTGCCCATCTGTCCTTGTGTACAGAACAGCTAACCATAGGTCCTATATCACTTTCCTACACTATGCTTCCAAAATCCTGCAAAGTATCTAGGCTGTAGAGAGAGCACTGGGTTCACCCAGACACTTGCAGGTCGAGTCGGCAGCGTGTACCTACAAAACCAGGAAATTTTTGTGCCGGGACTTGAACCCGTGTCTCTATCCTCTGTCCTCTTTCATCTCCTTCTAACTTACTGTCTGTATTTAGCCACATTCTTTGACTAAGTGCTCCCTGAAGACCACAAGTATCATTCCTCTGGGCCTGTTGTCACGAGAAAAGTAAACTTGTTCTTTGCTCACCACCATGTTTGAAGGACATCAGCGTGATCACCGCCGATAGGACGGAGGGTCAAATGAAAAGGAACACCAATTTCTAGATAGGTGAAGTTGGGAGCTAAGAGTGTATTGTGGGGTGACGTGTTTATTTGAGTGTCCATACTTCCCTCTTTAGGTAGTTATTAGATCTTCACATTCGTGAACATCATAAAACCCACTGATTTCAAAGGCCCAGATGCTTTTTATTACAGCAACTCATTTGTTGAGGTGAGAGAAAATGAGAAGTATGTTGCTGCAACACTAAATCTATGGCTGGGAACGGCTGAAACTAAACATAAAGAATTCACGGAGGCTAGATAAGGCTATTTTCTTCTGACTGTATCAGGGGACTCAAACAGAATTCATTTGTTTGATTGTTTGTTTTTCAGTTTCACTCGTGTAGCGTATTTGTCCACACACCTTCAGCTTGTAGTTTGTCTGTGTCCTTGGATCTCAAGTGAGTCTCCTGTAAGTAAGCACGTAGGTGTCTTGAGTTTTCATCCCTTCTTTTAACCCTGTGTCTTTTGTTTGCTGCACTCAGTGCCTGACCTTTTATTCTGATGATTCTGAGCTGTGCACTTATTGCACATAAATAAATTTTTTATCATTAAGCTTAAATCACTTGAAGAACATTATGTTTACTATGCTCCCCCCTTCACCAAGTACCCCTGAAAAACCTCTTCAGTCGCTGTCAATCTGCGTAGTTGGATGCTGTAGACCCCTTCACCATGTCCTTCCCAACAGACCCCGTTACAGACGCTGTCCATCAGTGAGTAGTAAGATGCTATATGATCTCTACTAGCCTTCTCTGTGTTGTACAGCACTCCCCATGCCCCCTCGACCCCAAGCATTATACATGCTGAAACTAATGCCCCCATTGTTTCTCCTCACACTTATCCCTCCCTTCAGACCCACCCTGCCCAGTCCTTTTCCCTTTGGTAACTTTTAGTCAACTCTTGGGTTCTGTGAGTCTGCTGCTGTTTTTTTCCTTCAGTTTTTCTTTGTTGTTATACTCCACACATGAGTGTAAACCCTTGGGACTTGTTTTTCTCGGCCTGGCCTATTTCTCTGAACATAATAACGTCAAGCTCCATCCAGGTCATTGCAAATGGTAGGATTTGTTTTCTTCTTAAGGCTGCTTACTGCACTTTTTAAACTGGATTTCATTCTTCCTTTTTGTTTGTAGTTTAGCTATGTTATTCACCATTCAACTCCTGGTTATGAGCAATAGCTTTGTGTCAATCGATATGATTCAGTATCTATCTATCTAATGGTCTGTCTGTCTATCTATGTATCTATGTATGTATGTATGTATCTATATATCTATTTATCTATCTATCTTCCTATCATCTATCTATGAGGTCTATCATCTATCAATCTATGTACCTATCTATCTATCTTTCATCTGTCATCTGTGTACCTATCTATCTATGAATCAATCATCTTTTTGTCTGCCCATCTATCCTTCTGTACAGAACAGTTAACAACATAGCCTATGTCTCTTCCCTACATTATGCTTCCAGAAATCTTGCAAGGTAACTAAGCCATAAGGAGAGCACTGTGTTCACCGATACACTTTCAGGTAGAGTCAGCCGCGTGTGCTTACAAAACCAGTAAATGGAGGTGAAAGGACTTGAACCTGTATCTCTGTCCTCTGTCCTCTCATACTTCCTGCTCGCTTGGTGACTTTATTTAGCCACATTCAGTGAGTAAGTGATCCCTGAAGACCACAAGTATCCTTCGTCTGGTCCGGTTGTCGAAAGAAAAGTGTACTTGGTTCTTTGCACACCACCATGTTTGAGGGACATCGGCGTGATCACTGCTGATAGGTGCAGGGACAAATATAAAGGAACACCTATTTCTGGACAGGAGCAGTTGGGAACAAAGAGTGTGTTGTGGAGTGAAGTGTTTATTTGAGGGTCCAAACTTCCCTCCTTAGGTGGTTATTACTTCTTTACATTCGTGAACATCATAAAAAGCAATGATTTTAAAAGCCCAGATGCATATTATTACAGCAATTCATTTGTTGAGGTGAGAGGAAATGAGAAGGAACTTGCTTCACCACTAAATCTATGCCTGAGCACTGCTGAAATCAAACAAAAAGAATTCACGGTGGCTATATAGTGCTATTTTCTACTGACTCTCTCTGGGGACTCAAAAGAATTCATTTGTTTGTTTGTTTCTTATTTTCACTTGTATAGGTAATCTGACCCCGCCCCTTCAGCTTTAGTTTGTCTGTGTCCTTGGATCTCAAGTGAGTCTCCAGTAAGGGAGCACGTAGGAGGTCTTGAGTTTCCATCAGTTCTTCTAACACTGGTCTTTTGATTGGAGCACTCAAAGCCTGTACTTTTTTCTGATATTTGAGAGCTGTGCTCTTACAGCACTTTGAAATATTTTTTGTTCTCATTAATATACAATCACATGCAGAACATTATGTTTTCCAGTCTACACACTTCACCACGACCCCGGCAAATGCCAGTTACAGTCGCTGTCCGTCACCGTGTACTAAGATGCTGTAGAATCACTACATGTCTTCTCTGTGTTATGTAGCCGTACAAATGACCTCCCAAGTTACACACTATACATGCTAATCCTAATGCCCCCATTCTTTTTTCCCGCCCTTATTACACCCTTCCTACAAAACCTACCCTGTCCCTTTCTTTTTCGTAACTGTTAGTCAACTCTCGGGTTCTGTGAGTCTGCTGCTGTCTTTTCCTTCAGTTTTTCTTTGTTATCATACTCCACACATGAGTGAAATCATTTGGTACATGTATTTCTCCCCCTGGAATATTTCACTGAGCATAATACCCTCTAGCTCCATCCACGTTATTGCAAATGATAGGATTTGTTTTCTTCTTATGGCTGCTTACTGCACATTTTAAGCTGGATTTCATTCTTCACTTTTGTTTGTAGTTTCGCTATGTGCTATCACCTTTGCTCTCCTGGTTATGAGCAGTAGCTTTGTGTGAATCGATATGTACCTATATCTATCTATCTGTCTGTCTATTTATCAATCAATCATTGAATCAATCATCTTTTTGTCTGCCCATCTGTCCTTGTGTACAGAACAGCTAACCATAGGTCCTATATCACTTTCCTACACTATGCTTCCAAAATCCTGCAAAGTATCTAGGCTGTAGAGAGAGCACTGGGTTCACCCAGACACTTGCAGGTCGAGTCGGCAGCGTGTACCTACAAAACCAGGAAATTTTTGTGCCGGGACTTGAACCCGTGTCTCTATCCTCTGTCCTCTTTCATCTCCTTCTAACTTACTGTCTGTATTTAGCCACATTCTTTGACTAAGTGCTCCCTGAAGACCACAAGTATCATTCCTCTGGGCCTGTTGTCACGAGAAAAGTAAACTTGTTCTTTGCTCACCACCATGTTTGAAGGACATCAGCGTGATCACCGCCGATAGGACGGAGGGTCAAATGAAAAGGAACACCAATTTCTAGATAGGTGAAGTTGGGAGCTAAGAGTGTATTGTGGGGTGACGTGTTTATTTGAGTGTCCATACTTCCCTCTTTAGGTAGTTATTAGATCTTCACATTCGTGAACATCATAAAACCCACTGATTTCAAAGGCCCAGATGCTTTTTATTACAGCAACTCATTTGTTGAGGTGAGAGAAAATGAGAAGTATGTTGCTGCAACACTAAATCTATGGCTGGGAACGGCTGAAACTAAACATAAAGAATTCACGGAGGCTAGATAAGGCTATTTTCTTCTGACTGTATCAGGGGACTCAAACAGAATTCATTTGTTTGATTGTTTGTTTTTCAGTTTCACTCGTGTAGCGTATTTGTCCACACACCTTCAGCTTGTAGTTTGTCTGTGTCCTTGGATCTCAAGTGAGTCTCCTGTAAGTAAGCACGTAGGTGTCTTGAGTTTTCATCCCTTCTTTTAACCCTGTGTCTTTTGTTTGCTGCACTCAGTGCCTGACCTTTTATTCTGATGATTCTGAGCTGTGCACTTATTGCACATAAATAAATTTTTTATCATTAAGCTTAAATCACTTGAAGAACATTATGTTTACTATGCTCCCCCCTTCACCAAGTACCCCTGAAAAACCTCTTCAGTCGCTGTCGATCTGCGTAGTTGGATGCTGTAGACCCCTTCACCATGTCCTTCCCAACAGACCCCGTTACAGACGCTGTCCATCAGTGAGTAGTAAGATGCTATATGATCTCTACTAGCCTTCTCTGTTTTGTACAGCACTCCCCATGCCCCCTCGACCCCAAGCATTATACATGCTGAAACTAATGCCCCCATTGTTTCTCCTCACACTTATCCCTCCCTTCAGACCCACCCTGCCCAGTCCTTTTCCCTTTGGTAACTTTTAGTCAACTCTTGGGTTCTGTGAGTCTGCTGCTGTTTTTTTCCTTCAGTTTTTCTTTGTTGTTATACTCCACACATGAGTGTAAACCCTTGGGACTTGTTTTTCTCGGCCTGGCCTATTTCTCTGAACATAATAACGTCAAGCTCCATCCAGGTCATTGCAAATGGTAGGATTTGTTTTCTTCTTAAGGCTGCTTACTGCACTTTTTAAACTGGATTTCATTCTTCCTTTTTGTTTGTAGTTTAGCTATGTTATTCACCATTCAACTCCTGGTTATGAGCAATAGCTTTGTGTCAATCGATATGATTCTGTATCTATCTATCTAATGGTCTGTCTGTCTATCTATGTATCTATGTATGTATGTATGTATCTATATATCTATTTATCTATCTATCTTCCTATCATCTATCTATGAGGTCTATCATCTATCAATCTATGTACCTATCTATCTATCTTTCATCTGTCATCTGTGTACCTATCTATCTATGAATCAATCATCATTTTGTCTGCCCATCTATCCTTCTGTACAGAACAGTTAACAACATAGCCTATGTCTCTTCCCTACATTATGCTTCCAGAAATCTTGCAAGGTAACTAAGCCATAAGGAGAGCACTGTGTTCACCGATACACTTTCAGGTAGAGTCAGCCGCGTGTGCTTACAAAACCAGTAAATGGAGGTGAAAGGACTTGAGCCTGTATCTCTGTCCTCTGTCCTCTCATACTTCCTGCTCGCTTGGTGACTTTATTTAGCCACATTCAGTGAGTAAGTGATCCCTGAAGACCACAAGTATCCTTCGTCTGGTCCGGTTGTCGAAAGAAAAGTGTACTT
Organism: Manis pentadactyla; assembly: GCF_030020395.1. Taxonomy (NCBI): domain Eukaryota; kingdom Metazoa; phylum Chordata; class Mammalia; order Pholidota; family Manidae; genus Manis; species Manis pentadactyla. The sequence continues at coordinate 162,159,200 of NC_080038.1, read as the reverse complement.
GGTTCTTTGCACACCACCATGTTTGAGGGACATCGGCGTGATCACTGCTGATAGGTGCAGGGACAAATATAAAGGAACACCTATTTCTGGACAGGAGCAGTTGGGAACAAAGAGTGTGTTGTGGAGTGAAGTGTTTATTTGAGGGTCCAAACTTCCCTCCTTAGGTGGTTATTACTTCTTTACATTCGTGAACATCATAAAAAGCAATGATTTTAAAAGCCCAGATGCATATTATTACAGCAATTCATTTGTTGAGGTGAGAGGAAATGAGAAGGAACTTGCTTCACCACTAAATCTATGCCTGAGCACTGCTGAAATCAAACAAAAAGAATTCACGGTGGCTATATAGTGCTATTTTCTACTGACTCTCTCTGGGGACTCAAACAGAATTCATTTGTTTGTTTGTTTCTTATTTTCACTTGTATAGGTAATCTGACCCCGCCCCTTCAGCTTTAGTTTGTCTGTGTCCTTGGATCTCAAGTGAGTCTCCAGTAAGGGAGCACGTAGGAGGTCTTGAGTTTCCATCAGTTCTTCTAACACTGGTCTTTTGATTGGAGCACTCAAAGCCTGTACTTTTTTCTGATATTTGAGAGCTGTGCTCTTACAGCACTTTGAAATATTTTTTGTTCTCATTAATATACAATCACATGCAGAACATTATGTTTTCCAGTCTACACACTTCACCACGACCCCGGCAAAAGCCAGTTACAGTCGCTGTCCGTCACCGTGTACTAAGATGCTGTAGAATCACTACATGTCTTCTCTGTGTTATGTAGCCGTACAAATGACCTCCCAAGTTACACACTATACATGCTAATCCTAATGCCCCCATTCTTTTTTCCCGCCCTTATTACACCCTTCCTACAAAACCTACCCTGTCCCTTTCTTTTTCGTAACTGTTAGTCAACTCTCGGGTTCTGTGAGTCTGCTGCTGTCTTTTCCTTCAGTTTTTCTTTGTTATCATACTCCACACATGAGTGAAATCATTTGGTACATGTATTTCTCCCCCTGGAATATTTCACTGAGCATAATACCCTCTAGCTCCATCCACGTTATTGCAAATGATAGGATTTGTTTTCTTCTTATGGCTGCTTACTGCACATTTTAAGCTGGATTTCATTCTTCACTTTTGTTTGTAGTTTCGCTATGTGCTATCACCTTTGCTCTCCTGGTTATGAGCAGTAGCTTTGTGTGAATCGATATGTACCTATATCTATCTATCTGTCTGTCTATTTATCAATCAATCATTGAATCAATCATCTTTTTGTCTGCCCATCTGTCCTTGTGTACAGAACAGCTAACCATAGGTCCTATATCACTTTCCTACACTATGCTTCCAAAATCCTGCAAAGTATCTAGGCTGTAGAGAGAGCACTGGGTTCACCCAGACACTTGCAGGTCGAGTCGGCAGCGTGTACCTACAAAACCAGGAAATTTTTGTGCCGGGACTTGAACCCGTGTCTCTATCCTCTGTCCTCTTTCATCTCCTTCTAACTTACTGTCTGTATTTAGCCACATTCTTTGACTAAGTGCTCCCTGAAGACCACAAGTATCATTCCTCTGGGCCTGTTGTCACGAGAAAAGTAAACTTGTTCTTTGCTCACCACCATGTTTGAAGGACATCAGCGTGATCACCGCCGATAGGACGGAGGGTCAAATGAAAAGGAACACCAATTTCTAGATAGGTGAAGTTGGGAGCTAAGAGTGTATTGTGGGGTGACGTGTTTATTTGAGTGTCCATACTTCCCTCTTTAGGTAGTTATTAGATCTTCACATTCGTGAACATCATAAAACCCACTGATTTCAAAGGCCCAGATGCTTTTTATTACAGCAACTCATTTGTTGAGGTGAGAGAAAATGAGAAGTATGTTGCTGCAACACTAAATCTATGGCTGGGAACGGCTGAAACTAAACATAAAGAATTCACGGAGGCTAGATAAGGCTATTTTCTTCTGACTGTATCAGGGGACTCAAACAGAATTCATTTGTTTGATTGTTTGTTTTTCAGTTTCACTCGTGTAGCGTATTTGTCCACACACCTTCAGCTTGTAGTTTGTCTGTGTCCTTGGATCTCAAGTGAGTCTCCTGTAAGTAAGCACGTAGGTGTCTTGAGTTTTCATCCCTTCTTTTAACCCTGTGTCTTTTGTTTGCTGCACTCAGTGCCTGACCTTTTATTCTGATGATTCTGAGCTGTGCACTTATTGCACATAAATAAATTTTTTATCATTAAGCTTAAATCACTTGAAGAACATTATGTTTACTATGCTCCCCCCTTCACCAAGTACCCCTGAAAAACCTCTTCAGTCGCTGTCAATCTGCGTAGTTGGATGCTGTAGACCCCTTCACCATGTCCTTCCCAACAGACCCCGTTACAGACGCTGTCCATCAGTGAGTAGTAAGATGCTATATGATCTCTACTAGCCTTCTCTGTGTTGTACAGCACTCCCCATGCCCCCTCGACCCCAAGCATTATACATGCTGAAACTAATGCCCCCATTGTTTCTCCTCACACTTATCCCTCCCTTCAGACCCACCCTGCCCAGTCCTTTTCCCTTTGGTAACTTTTAGTCAACTCTTGGGTTCTGTGAGTCTGCTGCTGTTTTTTTCCTTCAGTTTTTCTTTGTTGTTATACTCCACACATGAGTGTAAACCCTTGGGACTTGTTTTTCTCAGCCTGGCCTATTTCTCTGAACATAATAACGTCAAGCTCCATCCAGGTCATTGCAAATGGTAGGATTTGTTTTCTTCTTAAGGCTGCTTACTGCACTTTTTAAACTGGATTTCATTCTTCCTTTTTGTTTGTAGTTTAGCTATGTTATTCACCATTCAACTCCTGGTTATGAGCAATAGCTTTGTGTCAATCGATATGATTCTGTATCTATCTATCTAATGGTCTGTCTGTCTATCTATGTATCTATGTATGTATGTATGTATCTATATATCTATTTATCTATCTATCTTCCTATCATCTATCTATGAGGTCTATCATCTATCAATCTATGTACCTATCTATCTATGAATCAATCATCTTTTTGTCTGCCCATCTATCCTTCTGTACAGAACAGTTAACAACATAGCCTATGTCTCTTCCCTACATTATGCTTCCAGAAATCTTGCAAGGTAACTAAGCCATAAGGAGAGCACTGTGTTCACCGATACACTTTCAGGTAGAGTCAGCCGCGTGTGCTTACAAAACCAGTAAATGGAGGTGAAAGGACTTGAACCTGTATCTCTGTCCTCTGTCCTCTTATACTTCCTGCTCGCTTGGTGACTTTATTTAGCCACATTCAGTGAGTAAGTGATCCCTGAAGACCACAAGTATCCTTCGTCTGGTCCGGTTGTCGAAAGAAAAGTGTACTTGGTTCTTTGCACACCACCATGTTTGAGGGACATCGGCGTGATCACTGCTGATAGGTGCAGGGACAAATATAAAGGAACACCTATTTCTGGACAGGAGCAGTTGGGAACAAAGAGTGTGTTGTGGAGTGAAGTGTTTATTTGAGGGTCCAAACTTCCCTCCTTAGGTGGTCATTACTTCTTACATTCGTGAACATCATAAAAAGCAATGATTTTAAAAGCCCAGACGCATATTATTACAGCAATTCATTTGTTGAGGTGAGAGGAAATGAGAAGGAACTTGCTGCACCACTAAATCTATGCCTGAGCACTGCTGAAATCAAACAAAAAGAATTCACGGTGGCTAGATAGGGCTATTTTCTACTGACTCTCTCTGGGGACTCAAACAGAATTCATTTGTTTGTTTGTTTCTTATTTTCACTTGTATAGGTAATCTGTCCCCGCCCCTTCAGCTTGTAGTTTGTCTGTGTCCTTGGATCTCAAGTGAGTCTCCAGTAAGGGAGCACGTAGGAGGTCTTGAGTTTCCATCAGTTCTTCTAACACTGGTCTTTTGATTGGAGCACTCAAAGCCTGTACTTTTTTCTGATATTTGAGAGCTGTGCTCTTACAGCACTTTGAAATATTTTTTGTTCTCATTAATATACAATCACATGCAGAACATTATGTTTTCCAGTCTACACCCCTCACCAAGACCCCGGCTAAAGCCAGTTACAGTCGCTGTCCGTCACCGTGTACTAAGATGCTGTAGAATCACTACATGTCTTCTCTGTGTTATGCAGCCGTACAAATGACCCCCCAAGTTACACACTATACATGCTAATCTTAATGCCCCCATTCTTTTTCCCCGCCCTTATTACTCCCTTCCCACAAACCTTACCAGTCCCTTTCTCTTTGGTAACTGTTAGTCCACTCTCGTGTTCTGTGAGTCTGCTGCTGTCTTTTCCTTCAGTTTTTCTTTGTTATCATACTCCACACATGAGTGAAATCATTTGGTACATGTATTTCTCCTCCTTGAATATTTGACTGAGCATAATACCCTATAGCTCCATCCACGTTATTGCAAATGATAGGATTTGTTTTCTTCTTATGGCTGCCTACAGCACTTTTTAAACTGGATTTCATTCTTCTTTTTTGTTTGTAGTTTCGCTATGTGCTTTCACCATTGCTCTCCTGTTTATGAGCAGTAGCTTTTTGTTAATCGATATGTACCTATATCTATCTATCTGTCTGTCTATTTATCAATCAATCAATCAATCATCTTTTTGTCTGCCCATCTGTCCTTGTGTACAGAACAGTTAACCATATGTCCTATATCACTTTCCTACACTATGCTTCCAAATATCCTGCAAAGTATCTAGGCTGTAGAGAGAGCACTGGGTTCACCGAGACACTTGCAAGTCGAGTCGGCCGCGTGTACCTACAAAACCAGGAAATTTTTGTGCCGGGACTTGAACCCGTGTCTCTATCCTCTGTCCTCTTTCATCTCCTTCTAACTTACTGTCTGTATTTAGCCACATTCTTTGACTAAGTGCTCCCTGAAGACCACAAGTATCATTCCTCTGGGCCTGTTGTCACGAGAAAAGTAAACTTGTTCTTTGCTCACCACCATGTTTGAAGGACATCAGCGTGATCACCGCCGATAGGACGGAGGGTCAAATAAAAAGGAACACCAATTTCTAGATAGGTGAAGTAGGGAGCTAAGAGTGTATTGTGGGGTGACGTGTTTATTTGAGTGTCCAAACTTCCCTCTTTAGGTAGTTATTAGATCTTCACATTCGTGAACATCATAAAACCCACAGATTTCAAAGGCCCAGATGCTTATTATTACAGCAACTCAGTTGTTGAGGTGAGAGAAAATGAGAAGTATGTTGCTGCACCACTAAATCAATGGCTGGGAACGGCTGAAACTAAACATAAAGAATTCACGGAGGCCAGATAGGGCTATTTTCTTCTGACTGTATCAGGGGACTCAAACAGAATTCATTTGTTTGATTGTTTGTTTTTCAGTTTCACTCGTGTAGCGTATTTGTCCACACACCTTCAGCTTGTAGTTTGTCTGTGTCCTTGGATCTCAAGTGAGTCTCCTGTAAGTAAGCACGTAGGTGTCTTGAGTTTTCATCCCTTCTTTTAACCCTGTGTCTTTTGTTTGCTGCACTCAGTGCCTGACCTTTTATTCAGATGATTCGGAGCTGTGCACTTATTGCACTTAAATAATTTTTTTTATCATTAAGCTTAAATCACTTGAAGAACATTATGTTTACTATGCTCCCCCCTTCACCAAGTACCCCTGAAAAATCTCTTCAGTCGCTGTCGATCTGCGTAGTTGGATGCTGTAGACCCCTTCACCATGTCCCTCCCAACAGACCCCGTTACAGTCGCTGTCCATCAGTGAGTAGTAACATGCTATATGATCTCTACTAGTCTTCTCTGTGATGTACAGCACTCCCCATGCCCCCTCGACCCCAAGCATTATACATGCTAAAACTAATGTCCCCATTCTTTCTCCTCACACTTATCCCTCCCTTCAGACCCACCCTACCCAGTCCTTTTCCCTTTGGTAACTTTTAGTCAACTCTCGGGTTCTGTGAGTCTGCTGCTGTTTTTTTCCTTCAGTTTTTCTTTGTTGTTATACTCCACACATGAGTGAAAACACTTGGTACTTGTCTTTCTCCGCCTGGCCTATTTCTCTGAACATACTACCGTCTACCTCCATCCAGGTCATTGCAAATGGTAGGATTTGTTTTCTTCTTAAGGCTGCTTAATGCACTTTTTAAACTGGATTTCATTCTTCCTTTTTGTTTGTAGTTTAGCTCTGTTATTCACCATTCAACGCCTCGTTATGAACAATAGCTTTGTGTCAATCGATATGTATCTGTATCTATCTATCTAATGGTCTGTCTATCTATGTATCTATGTATGTATGTATGTATGTATGTATGTATATATGTATCTATCTATCTATCTATCTATCTATCTTCCTATTATCTATCTATGATGTCTATCATCTATCAATCTATGTACCTATCTATCTATCTTTCATCTGTCATCTGTGTACCTATCTATCTATGAATCAATCATCTTTTTGTCTGCCCATCTATCCTTCTGTACAGAACAGTTAACAACATAGCCTATGTCTCTTCCCTACATTATGCTTCCAGAAATCTTGCAAGGTAACTAAGCCATAAGGAGAGCACTGTGTTCACCGACACACTTTCATGTAGAGTCAGCCGCGTGTGCTTACAAAACCAGTAAATGGAGGTGAAAGGACTTGAACCTGTATCTCTGTCCTCTGTCCTCTTATACTTCCTGCTCGCTTGGTGACTTTATTTAGCCACATTCAGTGAGTAAGTGATCCCTGAAGACCACAAGTATCCTTCGTCTGCTCCGGTTGTCGAAAGAAAAGTGTACTTGATTCTTTGCACACCACCATGTTTGAGGGACATCGGCGTGATCACTGCTGATAGGTGCAGGGACAAATATAAAGGAACACCTATTTCTGCACAGGAGCAGTTGGGAACAAAGAGTGTGTAGTGGAGTGAAGTGTTTATTTGAGGGTCCAAACTTCCCTCCTTAGGTGGTCATTACTTCTTACATTCGTGAACATCATAAAAAGCAATGATTTTAAAAGCCCAGACGCATATTATTACAGCAATTCATTTGTTGAGGTGAGAGGAAATGAGAAGGAACTTGCTGCACCACTAAATCTATGCCTGAGCACTGCTGAAATCAAACAAAAAGAATTCACGGTGGCTAGATAGGGCTATTTTCTACTGACTCTCTCTGGGGACTCAAACAGAATTCATTTGTTTGAGTGTTTCTTATTTTCACTTGTATAGGTAATCTGTCCCCGCCCCTTCAGCTTGTAGTTTGTCTGTGTCCTTGGATCTCAAGTGAGTCTCCAGTAAGGGAGCACGTAGGAGGTCTTGAGTTTTCATCAGTTCTTCTAACACTGGGTCTTTTGATTGGAGCACTCAAAGCCTGTACTTTTATTCTGATATTTGAGAGCTGTGCTCTTACTGCGCTTTGAAATTATTTTTGTTCTCATTAATATACAATCACATGCAGAACATTATGTTTTCCAGTCTACACCCCTCACCAAGACCCCGGCTAAAGCCAGTTACCGTCGCTGTCCGTCAGCGTGTACTAAGATGCTGTAGAATCACTACATGTCTTCTCTGTGTTATGCAGCCGTACAAATGACCCCCCAAGTTACACACTATACATGCTAATCTTAATGCCCCCATTCTTTTTCCCCGCCCTTATTACTCCCTTCCCACAAACCTTACCAGTCCCTTTCTCTTTGGTAACTGTTAGTCCACTCTCGTGTTCTGTGAGTCTGCTGCTGTCTTTTCCTTCAGTTTTTCTTTGTTATCATACTCCACACATGAGTGAAATCATTTGGTACATGTATTTCTCCTCCTTGAATATTTGACTGAGCATAATACCCTATAGCTCCATCCACGTTATTGCAAATGATAGGATTTGTTTTCTTCTTATGGCTGCCTACAGCACTTTTTAAACTGGATTTCATTCTTCTTTTTTGTTTGTAGTTTCGCTATGTGCTTTCACCATTGCTCTCCTGTTTATGAGCAGTAGCTTTTTGTTAATCGATATGTACCTATATCTATCTATCTGTCTGTCTATTTATCAATCAATCAATCAATCATCTTTTTGTCTGCCCATCTGTCCTTGTGTACAGAACAGTTAACCATATGTCCTATATCACTTTCCTACACTATGCTTCCAAATATCCTGCAAAGTATCTAGGCTGTAGAGAGAGCACTGGGTTCACCGAGACACTTGCAAGTCGAGTCGGCCGCGTGTACCTACAAAACCAGGAAATTTTTGTGCCGGGACTTGAACCCGTGTCTCTATCCTCTGTCCTCTTTCATCTCCTTCTAACTTACTGTCTGTATTTAGCCACATTCTTTGACTAAGTGCTCCCTGAAGACCACAAGTATCATTCCTCTGGGCCTGTTGTCACGAGAAAAGTAAACTTGTTCTTTGCTCACCACCATGTTTGAAGGACATCAGCGTGATCACCGCCGATAGGACGGAGGGTCAAATAAAAAGGAACACCAATTTCTAGATAGGTGAAGTAGGGAGCTAAGAGTGTATTGTGGGGTGACGTGTTTATTTGAGTGTCCAAACATCCCTCTTTAGGTAGTTATTAGATCTTCACATTCGTGAACATCATAAAACCCACAGATTTCAAAGGCCCAGATGCTTATTATTACAGCAACTCAGTTGTTGAGGTGAGAGAAAATGAGAAGTATGTTGCTGCACCACTAAATCAATGGCTGGGAACGGCTGAAACTAAACATAAAGAATTCACGGAGGCCAGATAGGGCTATTTTCTTCTGACTGTATCAGGGGACTCAAACAGAATTCATTTGTTTGATTGTTTGTTTTTCAGTTTCACTCGTGTAGCGTATTTGTCCACACACCTTCAGCTTGTAGTTTGTCTGTGTCCTTGGATCTCAAGTGAGTCTCCTGTAAGTAAGCACGTAGGTGTCTTGAGTTTTCATCCCTTCTTTTAACCCTGTGTCTTTTGTTTGCTGCACTCAGTGCCTGACCTTTTATTCAGATGATTCGGAGCTGTGCACTTATTGCACTTAAATAATTTTTTTTATCATTAAGCTTAAATCACTTGAAGAACATTATGTTTACTATGCTCCCCCCTTCACCAAGTACCCCTGAAAAATCTCTTCAGTCGCTGTCGATCTGCGTAGTTGGATGCTGTAGACCCCTTCACCATGTCCCTCCCAACAGACCCCGTTACAGTCGCTGTCCATCAGTGAGTAGTAACATGCTATATGATCTCTACTAGTCTTCTCTGTGATGTACAGCACTCCCCATGCCCCCTCGACCCCAAGCATTATACATGCTAAAACTAATGTCCCCATTCTTTCTCCTCACACTTATCCCTCCCTTCAGACCCACCCTACCCAGTCCTTTTCCCTTTGGTAACTTTTAGTCAACTCTCGGGTTCTGTGAGTCTGCTGCTGTTTTTTTCCTTCAGTTTTTCTTTGTTGTTATACTCCACACATGAGTGAAAACACTTGGTACTTGTCTTTCTCCGCCTGGCCTATTTCTCTGAACATACTACCGTCTACCTCCATCCAGGTCATTGCAAATGGTAGGATTTGTTTTCTTCTTAAGGCTGCTTAATGCACTTTTTAAACTGGATTTCATTCTTCCTTTTTGTTTGTAGTTTAGCTCTGTTATTCACCATTCAACGCCTCGTTATGAACAATAGCTTTGTGTCAATCGATATGTATCTGTATCTATCTATCTAATGGTCTGTCTATCTATGTATCTATGTATGTATGTATGTATGTATGTATGTATATATGTATCTATCTATCTATCTATCTATCTATCTTCCTATTATCTATCTATGATGTCTATCATCTATCAATCTATGTACCTATCTATCTATCTTTCATCTGTCATCTGTGTACCTATCTATCTATGAATCAATCATCTTTTTGTCTGCCCATCTATCCTTCTGTACAGAACAGTTAACAACATAGCCTATGTCTCTTCCCTACATTATGCTTCCAGAAATCTTGCAAGGTAACTAAGCCATAAGGAGAGCACTGTGTTCACCGACACACTTTCATGTAGAGTCAGCCGCGTGTGCTTACAAAACCAGTAAATGGAGGTGAAAGGACTTGAACCTGTATCTCTGTCCTCTGTCCTCTTATACTTCCTGCTCGCTTGGTGACTTTATTTAGCCACATTCAGTGAGTAAGTGATCCCTGAAGACCACAAGTATCCTTCGTCTGCTCCGGTTGTCGAAAGAAAAGTGTACTTGATTCTTTGCACACCACCATGTTTGAGGGACATCGGCGTGATCACTGCTGATAGGTGCAGGGACAAATATAAAGGAACACCTATTTCTGCACAGGAGCAGTTGGGAACAAAGAGTGTGTTGTGGAGTGAAGTGTTTATTTGAGGGTCCAAACTTCCCTCCTTAGGTGGTCATTACTTCTTACATTCGTGAACATCATAAAAAGCAATGATTTTAAAAGCCCAGACGCATATTATTACAGCAATTCATTTGTTGAGGTGAGAGGAAATGAGAAGGAACTTGCTGCACCACTAAATCTATGCCTGAGCACTGCTGAAATCAAACAAAAAGAATTCACGGTGGCTAGATAGGGCTATTTTCTACTGACTCTCTCTGGGGACTCAAACAGAATTCATTTGTTTGTTTGTTTCTTATTTTCACTTGTATAGGTAATCTGTCCCCGCCCCTTCAGCTTGTAGTTTGTCTGTGTCCTTGGATCTCAAGTGAGTCTCCAGTAAGGGAGCACGTAGGAGGTCTTGAGTTTTCATCAGTTCTTCTAACACTGGGTCTTTTGATTGGAGCACTCAAAGCCTGTACTTTTATTCTGATATTTGAGAGCTGTGCTCTTACTGCGCTTTGAAATTATTTTTGTTCTCATTAATATACAATCACATGCAGAACATTATGTTTTCCAGTCTACACCCCTCACCAAGACCCCGGCAATAGCCAGTTACCGTCGCTGTCCGTCAGCGTGTACTAAGATGCTGTAGAATCACTACATGTCTTCTCTGTGTTATGCAGCCGTACAAATGACCCCCCAAGTTACACACTATACATGCTAATCTTAATGCCCCCATTCTTTTTCCCCGCCCTTATTACTCCCTTCCCACAAACCTTACCAGTCCCTTTCTCTTTGGTAACTGTTAGTCCACTCTCGTGTTCTGTGAGTCTGCTGCTGTCTTTTCCTTCAGTTTTTCTTTGTTATCATACTCCACACATGAGTGAAATCATTTGGTACATGTATTTCTCCTCCTTGAATATTTGACTGAGCATAATACCCAATAGCTCCATCCACGTTATTGCAAATGATAGGATTTGTTTTCTTCTTATGGCTGCCTACAGCACTTTTTAAACTGGATTTCATTCTTCTTTTTTGTTTGTAGTTTCGCTATGTGCTTTCACCATTGCTCTCCTGTTTATGAGCAGTAGCTTTTTGTTAATCGATATGTACCTATATCTATCTATCTGTCTGTCTATTTATCAATCAATCAATCAATCATCTTTTTGTCTGCCCATCTGTCCTTGTGTACAGAACAGTTAACCATATGTCCTATATCACTTTCCTACACTATGCTTCCAAATATCCTGCAAAGTATCTAGGCTGTAGAGAGAGCACTGGGTTCACCGAGACACTTGCAAGTCGAGTCGGCCGCGTGTACCTACAAAACCAGGAAATTTTTGTGCCGGGACTTGAACCCGTGTCTCTATCCTCTGTCCTCTTTCATCTCCTTCTAACTTACTGTCTGTATTTAGCCACATTCTTTGACTAAGTGCTCCCTGAAGACCACAAGTATCATTCCTCTGGGACTGTTGTCACGAGAAAAGTAAACTTGTTCTTTGCTCACCACCATGTTTGAAGGACATCAGCGTGATCACCGCTGATAGGACGGAGGGTCAAATAAAAAGGAACACCAATTTCAAGATAGGTGAAGTAGGGAGCTAAGAGTGTATTGTGGGGTGACGTGTTTATTTGAGTGTCCAAACTTCCCTCTTTAGGTAGTTATTAGATCTTCACATTCGTGAACATCATAAAACCCACAGATTTCAAAGGCCCAGATGCTTATTATTACAGCAACTCAGTTGTTGAGGTGAGAGAAAATGAGAAGTATGTTGCTGCACCACTAAATCAATGGCTGGGAACGGCGGAAACTAAACATAAAGAATTCACGGAGGCCAGATAGGGCTATTTTCTTCTGACTGTATCAGGGGACTCAAACAGAATTCATTTGTTTGATTGTTTGTTTTTCAGTTTCACTCGTGTAGCGTATTTGTCCACACACCTTCAGCTTGTAGTTTGTCTGTGTCCTTGGATCTCAAGTGAGTCTCCTGTAAGTAAGCACGTAGGTGTCTTGAGTTTTCATCCCTTCTTTTAACCCTGTGTCTTTTGTTTGCTGCACTCAGTGCCTGACCTTTTATTCAGATGATTCGGAGCTGTGCACTTATTGCACTTAAATAATTTTTTTTATCATTAAGCTTAAATCACTTGAAGAACATTATGTTTACTATGCTCCCCCCTTCACCAAGTACCCCTGAAAAATCTCTTCAGTCGCTGTCGATCTGCGTAGTTGGATGCTGTAGACCCCTTCACCATGTCCCTCCCAACAGACCCCGTTACAGTCGCTGTCCATCAGTGAGTAGTAACATGCTATATGATCTCTACTAGTCTTCTCTGTGATGTACAGCACTCCCCATGCCCCCTCGACCCCAAGCATTATACATGCTAAAACTAATGTCCCCATTCATTCTCCTCACACTTATCCCTCCCTTCAGACCCACCCTGCCCAGTCCTTTTCCCTTTGGTAACTTTTAGTCAACTCTCGGGTTCTGTGAGTCTGCTGCTGTTTTTTTCCTTCAGTTTTTCTTTGTTGTTATACTCCACACATGAGTGAAAACACTTGGTACTTGTCTTTCTCCGCCTGGCCTATTTCTCTGAACATACTACCGTCTACCTCCATCCAGGTCATTGCAAATGGTAAGATTTGTTTTCTTCTTAAGGCTGCTTAATGCACTTTTTAAACTGGATTTCATTCTTCCTTTTTGTTTGTAGTTTAGCTCTGTTATTCACCATTCAACGCCTCGTTATGAACAATAGCTTTGTGTCAATCGATATGTATCTGTATCTATCTATCTAATGGTCTGTCTATCTATGTATCTATGTATGTATGTATGTATGTATGTATGTATATATGTATCTATCTATCTATCTATCTATCTATCTTCCTATTATCTATCTATGATGTCTATCATCTATCAATCTATGTACCTATCTATCTATCTTTCATCTGTCATCTGTGTACCTATCTATCTATGAATCAATCATCTTTTTGTCTGCCCATCTATCCTTCTGTACAGAACAGTTAACAACATAGCCTATGTCTCTTCCCTACATTATGCTTCCAGAAATCTTGCAAGGTAACTAAGCCATAAGGAGAGCACTGTGTTCACCGACACACTTTCATGTAGAGTCAGCCGCGTGTGCTTACAAAACCAGTAAATGGAGGTGAAAGGACTTGAACCTGTATCTCTGTCCTCTGTCCTCTTATACTTCCTGCTCGCTTGGTGACTTTATTTAGCCACATTCAGTGAGTAAGTGATCCCTGAAGACCACAAGTATCCTTCGTCTGCTCCGGTTGTCGAAAGAAAAGTGTACTTGATTCTTTGCACACCACCATGTTTGAGGGACATCGGCGTGATCACTGCTGATAGGTGCAGGGACAAATATAAAGGAACACCTATTTCTGCACAGGAGCAGTTGGGAACAAAGAGTGTGTTGTGGAGTGAAGTGTTTATTTGAGGGTCCAAACTTCCCTCCTTAGGTGGTCATTACTTCTTACATTCGTGAACATCATAAAAAGCAATGATTTTAAAAGCCCAGACGCATATTATTACAGCAATTCATTTGTTGAGGTGAGAGGAAATGAGAAGGAACTTGCTGCACCACTAAATCTATGCCTGAGCACTGCTGAAATCAAATAAAAAGAATTCACGGTGGCTAGATAGGGCTATTTTCTACTGACTCTCTCTGGGGACTCAAACAGAATTCATTTGTTTGTTTGTTTCTTATTTTCACTTGTATAGGTAATCTGTCCCCGCCCCTTCAGCTTGTAGTTTGTCTGTGTCCTTGGATCTCAAGTGAGTCTCCAGTAAGGGAGCACGTAGGAGGTCTTGAGTTTTCATCAGTTCTTCTAACACTGGGTCTTTTGATTGGAGCACTCAAAGCCTGTACTTTTATTCTGATATTTGAGAGCTGTGCTCTTACTGCGCTTTGAAATTATTTTTGTTCTCATTAATATACAATCACATGCAGAACATTATGTTTTCCAGTCTACACCCCTCACCAAGACCCCGGCAATAGCCAGTTACCGTCACTGTCCGTCAGCGTGTACTAAGATGCTGTAGAATCACTACATGTCTTCTCTGTGTTATGCAGCCGTACAAATGACCCCCCAAGTTACACACTATACATGCTAATCTTAATGCCCCCATTCTTTTTCCCCGCCCTTATTACTCCCTTCCCACAAACCTTACCAGTCCCTTTCTCTTTGGTAACTGTTAGTCCACTCTCGTGTTCTGTGAGTCTGCTGCTGTCTTTTCCTTCAGTTTTTCTTTGTTATCATACTCCACACATGAGTGAAATCATTTGGTACATGTATTTCTCCTCCTTGAATATTTGACTGAGCATAATACCCTATAGCTCCATCCACGTTATTGCAAATGATAGGATTTGTTTTCTTCTTATGGCTGCCTACAGCACTTTTTAAACTGGATTTCATTCTTCTTTTTTGTTTGTAGTTTCGCTATGTGCTTTCACCATTGCTCTCCTGTTTATGAGCAGTAGCTTTTTGTTAATCGATATGTACCTATATCTATCTATCTGTCTGTCTATTTATCAATCAATCAATCAATCATCTTTTTGTCTGCCCATCTGTCCTTGTGTACAGAACAGTTAACCATATGTCCTATATCACTTTCCTACACTATGCTTCCAAATATCCTGCAAAGTATCTAGGCTGTAGAGAGAGCACTGGGTTCACCGAGACACTTGCAAGTCGAGTCGGCCGCGTGTACCTACAAAACCAGGAAATTTTTGTGCCGGGACTTGAACCCGTGTCTCTATCCTCTGTCCTCTTTCATCTCCTTCTAACTTACTGTCTGTATTTAGCCACATTCTTTGACTAAGTGCTCCCTGAAGACCACAAGTATCATTCCTCTGGGCCTGTTGTCACGAGAAAAGTAAACTTGTTCTTTGCTCACCACCATGTTTGAAGGACATCAGCGTGATCACCGCTGATAGGACGGAGGGTCAAATAAAAAGGAACACCAATTTCAAGATAGGTGAAGTAGGGAGCTAAGAGTGTATTGTGGGGTGACGTGTTTATTTGAGTGTCCAAACTTCCCTCTTTAGGTAGTTATTAGATCTTCACATTCGTGAACATCATAAAACCCACAGATTTCAAAGGCCCAGATGCTTATTATTACAGCAACTCAGTTGTTGAGGTGAGAGAAAATGAGAAGTATGTTGCTGCACCACTAAATCAATGGCTGGGAACGGCTGAAACTAAACATAAAGAATTCACGGAGGCCAGATAGGGCTATTTTCTTCTGACTGTATCAGGGGACTCAAACAGAATTCATTTGTTTGATTGTTTGTTTTTCAGTTTCACTCGTGTAGCGTATTTGTCCACACACCTTCAGCTTGTAGTTTGTCTGTGTCCTTGGATCTCAAGTGAGTCTCCTGTAAGTAAGCACGTAGGTGTCTTGAGTTTTCATCCCTTCTTTTAACCCTGTGTCTTTTGTTTGCTGCACTCAGTGCCTGACCTTTTATTCAGATGATTCGGAGCTGTGCACTTATTGCACTTAAATAATTTTTTTTATCATTAAGCTTAAATCACTTGAAGAACATTATGTTTACTATGCTCCCCCCTTCACCAAGTACCCCTGAAAAATCTCTTCAGTCGCTGTCGATCTGCGTAGTTGGATGCTGTAGACCCCTTCACCATGTCCCTCCCAACAGACCCCGTTACAGTCGCTGTCCATCAGTGAGTAGTAACATGCTATATGATCTCTACTAGTCTTCTCTGTGATGTACAGCACTCCCCATGCCCACTCGACCCGAAGCATTATACATGCTAAAACTAATGTCCCCATTCTTTCTCCTCACACTTATCCCTCCCTTCAGACCCACCCTGCCCAGTCCTTTTCCCTTTGGTAACTTTTAGTCAACTCTCGGGTTCTGTGAGTCTGCTGCTGTTTTTTTCCTTCAGTTTTTCTTTGTTGTTATACTCCACACATGAGTGAAAACACTTGGTACTTGTCTTTCTCCGCCTGGCCTATTTCTCTGAACATACTACCGTCTACCTCCATCCAGGTCATTGCAAATGGTAGGATTTGTTTTCTTCTTAAGGCTGCTTACTGCACTTTTTAAACTGGATTTCATTCTTCCTTTTTGTTTGTAGTTTAGCTCTATTATTCACCATTCAACGCCTCGTTATGAACAATAGCTTTGGGTCAATCGATATTTATCTGTATTTATCTATCTAATGGTCTGTCTGTCTATCTATGTATCTATGTATGTATGTATGTATGTATGTATGTATGTATCTATCTATCTATCTTTCTATCTATCTATCTTCCTATTATCTATCTATGATGTCTATCATCTATCAATCTATGTACCTATCTATCTATCTTTCATCTGTCATCTGTGTACCTATCTATCTATGAATCAATCATCTTTTTGTCTGCCCATCTATCCTTCTGTACAGAACAGTTAACAACATAGCCTATGTCTCTTCCCTACATTATGCTTCCAGAAATCTTGCAAGGTAACTAAGCCATAAGGAGAGCACTGTGTTCACCGACACACTTTCATGTAGAGTCAGCCGCGTGTGCTTACAAAACCAGTAAATGGAGGTGAAAGGACTTGAACCTGTATCTCTGTCCTCTGTCCTCTTATACTTCCTGCTCGCTTGGTGACTTTATTTAGCCACATTCAGTGAGTAAGTGATCCCTGAAGACTACAAGTATCCTTCGTCTGCTCTGGTTGTCGAAAGAAAAGTGTACTTGATTCTTTGCACACCACCATGTTTGAGGGACATCGGCGTGATCACTGCTGATAGGTGCAGGGACAAATATAAAGGAACACCTATTTCAGGACAGGAGCAGTTGGGAACAAAGAGTGTGTTGTGGAGTGAAGTGTTTATTTGAGGGTCCAAACTTCAGTCCTTAGGTGGTCATTACTTCTTACATTCGTGAACATCATAAAAAGCAATGATTTTAAAAGCCCAGACGCATATTATTACAGCAATTCATTTGTTGAGGTGAGAGGAAATGAGAAGGAACTTGCTGCACCACTAAATCTATGCCTGAGCACTGCTGAAATCAAACAAAAGATTTCACGGTGGCTAGATAGGGCTATTTTCTACTGACTCTCTCTGGGGACTCAAACAGAATTCATTTGTTTGTTTGTTTCTTATTTTCACTTGTATAGGTAATCTGTCCACGCCCCTTCAGCTTGTAGTTTGTCTGTGTCCTTGGATCTCAAGTGAGTCTCCAGTAAGGGAGCACGTAGGGGGTCTTGAGTATTCATCAGTTCTTCTAACACTTGGTCTTTTCATTGGAGCACTCAAAGCCTGTACTTTTATTCTGATATTTGAGAACTGTGCTCTTACTGCGCTTTGAAATTCTTTTTGTTCTCATTAATATACAATCACATGCAGAACATTATGTTTTCCAGTCTACACCCCTCACCAAGACCCCGGCTAAAGCCAGTTACCGTCGCTGTCCATCAGCGTGTACTAAGATGCTGTAGAATCACTACATGTCTTCTCTGTGTTATGCAGCCGTACAAATGACCCCCCAAGTTACACACTATACATGCTAATCTTAATGCCCCCATTCTTTTTTCCCGCCCTTATTACTCCCTTCCCACAAACCTTACCAGTCCCTTTCTCTTTGGTAACTGTTAGTCCACTCTCGTGTTCTGTGAGTCTGCTGCTGTCTTTTCCTTCAGTTTTTCTTTGTTATCATACTCCACACATGAGTGAAATCATTTGGTACATGTATTTCTCCTCCTTGAATATTTGACTGAGCATAATACCCTATAGCTCCATCCACGTTATTGCAGATGATAGGATTTGTTTTCTTCTTATGGCTGCCTACAGCACTTTTTAAACTGGATTTCATTCTTCTTTTTTGTTTGTAGTTTCGCTATGTGCTTTCACCATTGCTCTCCTGGTTATGAGCAGTAGCTTTTTGTTAATCGATATGTACCTATATCTATCTATTTGTCTGTCTATTTATCAATCAATCAATCAATCAATCATCTTTTTGTCTGCCCATCTGTCCTTGTGTACAGAACAGTTAACCATATGTCCTATATCACTTTCCTACACTATGCTTCCAAATATCCTGCAAAGTATCTAGGCTGTAGAGAGAGCACTGGGTTCACCGAGACACTTACAAGTCGAGTCGGCCGCGTGTACCTACAAAACCAGGAAATTTTTGTGCCGGGACTTGAACCCGTGTCTCTATCCTCTGTCCTCTTTCATCTCCTTCTAACTTACTGTCTGTATTTAGCCACATTCTTTGACTAAGTGCTCCCTGAAGACCACAAGTATCATTCCTCTGGGCCTGTTGTCACGAGAAAAGTAAACTTGTTCTTTGCTCACCACCATGTTTGAAGGACATCAGCGTGATCACCGCCGATAGGACGGAGGGTCAAATAAAAAGGAACACCAATTTCTAGATAGGTGAAGTAGGGAGCTAAGAGTGTATTGTGGGGTGACGTGTTTATTTGAGTGTCCAAACTTCCCTCTTTAGGTAGTTATTAGATCTTCACAGTCGTGAACATCATAAAACCCACAGATTTCAAAGGCCCAGATGCTTATTATTACAGCAACTCAGTTGTTGAGGTGAGAGAAAATGAGAAGTATGTTGCTGCACCACTAAATCAATGGCTGGGAACGGCTGAAACTAAACATAAAGAATTCACGGAGGCCAGATAGGGCTATTTTCTTCTGACTGTATCAGGGGACTCAAACAGAATTCATTTGTTTGATTGTTTGTTTTTCAGTTTCACTCGTGTAGCGTATTTGTCCACACACCTTCAGCTTGTAGTTTGTCTGTGTCCTTGGATCTCAAGTGAGTCTCCTGTAAGTAAGCACGTAGGTGTCTTGAGTTTTCATCCCTTCTTTTAACCCTGTGTCTTTTGTTTGCTGCACTCAGTGCCTGACCTTTTTTCTGATGATTCGCAGCTGTGCACTTATTGCACTTAAAAAATATTTTTTATCATTAAGCTTAAATCACTTGAAGAACATTATGTTTACTATGCTCCCCCCTTCACCAAGTACCCCTGAAAAACCTCTTCAGTCGCTGTCGATCTGCGTAGTTGGATGCTGTAGACCCCTTCACCATGTCCCTCCCAACAGACGCCGTTACAGTCGCTGTCCATCAGTGAGTAGTAAGATGCTATATGATCTCTACTAGTCTTCTCTGTGATGTACAGCACTCCCCATGCCCCCTCGACCCCAAGCATTATACATGCTAAAACTAATGTCCCCATTCTTTCTCCTCACACTTATCCCTCCCTTCAGACCCACCCTGCCCAGTCCTTTTCCTTTGGTAACTTTTAGTCAACTCTCGGGTTCTGTGAGTCTGCTGCTGTTTTTTTCCTTCAGTTTTTCTTTGTTGTTATACTCCACACATGAGTGAAAACACTTGGTACTTGTCTTTCTCCGCCTGGCCTATTTCTCTGAACATACTACCGTCTACCTCCGTCCAGGTCATTGCAAATGGTAGGATTTGTTTTCTTCTTAAGGCTGCTTACTGCACTTTTTAAACTGGATTTCATTCTTCCTTTTTGTTTGTAGTTTAGCTATGTTATTCACCATTCAACTCCTGGTTATGAGCAATAGCTTTGTGTCAATCGATATGATTCTGTATCTATCTATCTAATGGTCTGTCTGTCTATCTATGTATCTATGTATGTATGTATGTATCTATATATCTATTTATCTATCTATCTTCCTATCATCTATCTATGAGGTCTATCATCTATCAATCTATGTACCTATCTATCTATGAATCAATCATCTTTTTGTCTGCCCATCTATCCTTCTGTACAGAACAGTTAACAACATAGCCTATGTCTCTTCCCTACATTATGCTTCCAGAAATCTTGCAAGGTAACTAAGCCATAAGGAGAGCACTGTGTTCACCGACACACTTTCATGTAGAGTCAGCCGCGTGTGCTTACAAAACCAGTAAATGGAGGTGAAAGGACTTGAACCTGTATCTCTGTCCTCTGTCCTCTTATACTTCCTGCTCGCTTGGTGACTTTATTTAGCCACATTCAGTGAGTAAGTGATCCCTGAAGACCACAAGTATCCTTCGTCTGCTCCGGTTGTCGAAAGAAAAGTGTACTTGATTCTTTGCACACCACCATGTTTGAGGGACATCGGCGTGATCACTGCTGATAGGTGAAGGGACAAATATAAAGGAACACCTATTTCTGGACAGGAGCAGTTGGGAACAAAGAGTGTGTTGTGGAGTGAAGTGTTTATTTGAGGGTCCAAACTTCCCTCCTTAGGTGGTCATTACTTCTTACATTCGTGAACATCATAAAAAGCAATGATTTTAAAAGCCCAGACGCATATTATTACAGCAATTCATTTGTTGAGGTGAGAGGAAATGAGAAGGAACTTGCTGCACCACTAAATCTATGCCTGAGCACTGCTGAAATCAAACAAAAAGAATTCACGGTGGCTAGATAGGGCTATTTTCTACTGACTCTCTCTGGGGACTCAAACAGAATTCATTTGTTTGAGTGTTTCTTATTTTCACTTGTATAGGTAATCTGTCCCCGCCCCTTCAGCTTGTAGTTTGTCTGTGTCCTTGGATCTCAAGTGAGTCTCCAGTAAGGGAGCACGTAGGAGGTCTTGAGTTTTCATCAGTTCTTCTAACACTGGGTCTTTTGATTGGAGCACTCAAAGCCTGTACTTTTATTCTGATATTTGAGAGCTGTGCTCTTACTGCGCTTTGAAATTCTTTTTGTTCTCATTAGTATACAATCACATGCAGAACATTATGTTTTCCAGTCTACACCCCTCACCAGGACCCCGGCTAAAGCCAGTTACCGTCACTGTCCGTCAGCGTGTACTAAGATGCTGTAGAATCACTACATGTCTTCTCTGTGTTATGCAGCCGTACAAATGACCCCCCAAGTTACACACTATACATGCTAATCCTAATGCCCCCATTCTTTTTCCCCGCCCTCATTACTCCCTTCCCACAAACCCTACCCAGTCCCTTTCTCTTTGGTAACTGTTAGTCCACTCTCGGGTTCTGTGAGTCTGCTGCTGTCTTTTCCTTCAGTTTTTCTTTGTTATCATACTCCACACATGAGTGAAATCATTTGGTACATGTATTTCTCCTCCTTGAATATTTGACTGAGCAAAATACCCTATAGCTCCATCCACGTTATTGCAAATGATAGGATTTGTTTTCTTCTTATGGCTGCCTACTGCACTTTTTAAACTGGATTTCATTCTTCTTTTTTGTTTGTAATTTCGCTATGTGCTTTCACCATTGCACTCCTGGTTATGAGCAGTAGCTTTGTGTTAATCGATATGTACCTATATCTATCTATCTGTCTGTCTATTTATCAATCAATCAATCAATCAATCATCTTTTTGTCTGCCCATCTGTCCTTGTGTACAGAACAGTTAACCATATGTCCTATATCACTTTCCTACACTATGCTTCCAAAAATCCTGCAAAGTATCTAGGCTGTAGAGAGAGCACTGGGTTCACCGAGACACTTGCAGGTCGAGTCGGCCGCGTGTACCTACAAAACCAGGAAATTTTTGTGCCGGGACTTGAACCCGTGCCTCTATCCTCTGTCCTCTGTCATCTCCTTCTAATTTACTGTCTGTATTTAGCCACATTCTTTGACTAAGTGCTCCCTGAAGACCACAAGTATCATCTGGGCCTGTTGTCACGAGAAAAGTAAACTTGTTCTTTCCTCACCACCATGTTTGAAGGACATCAGCGTGATCACCGCCGATAGGACGGAGGGTCAAATAAAAAGGAACACCAATTTCTAGATAGGTGAAGTTGGGAGCTAAGAGTGTATTGTGGGGTGACGTGCTTATTTGAGTGTCCAAACTTCCCTCTTTAGGTAGTTATTAGATCTTCACATTCGTGAACATCATAAAACCCACTGATTTCAAAGGCCCAGATGCTTATTATTACAGCAACTCAGTTGTTGAGGTGAGAGAAAATGAGAAGTATGTTGCTGCACCACTAAATCAATGGCTGGGAACGGCGGAAACTAAACATAAAGAATTCACGGATTCCACATAGGGCTATTTTCCTCTGACTGTATCAGGGGACTCAAACAGAATTCATTTGTTTGATTGTTTGTTTTTCAGTTTCACTCGTGTAGCGTATTTGTCCACACACCTTCAGCTTGTAGTTTGTCGGTGTCCTTGGATCTCAAGTGAGTCTCCTGTAAGTAAGCACGTAGGTGTCTTGAGTTTTCATCCCTTCTTTTAACCCTGTGTCTTTTGTTTGCTGCACTCAGTGCCTGACCTTTTATTCTGATGATTCGGAGCTGTGCACTTATTGCACTTAAATAATTTTTTTTATCATTAAGCTTAAATCACTTGAAGAACATTATGTTTACTATGCTCCCCCCTTCACCAAGTACCCCTGAAAAACCACTTAATTCGCTGTCGATCTGCGTAGTTGGATGCTGTAGACCCCTTCACCATATCCCTCCCAACAGACCCCGTTACAGTCGCTGTCCATCAGTGAGTAGTAAGATGCTATATGATCCCTTCTGGCCTTCTATGTGATGTACAGCACTCCCCATGCCCCCTCGACCCCAAGCATTATACATGCTAAAACTAATGCCCCCATTCTTTCTCTTCACACTTATCCCTCCCTTCAGACCCACCCTGCACAGTCCTTTTCCCTTTGGTCACTTTTAGTCAACTCTCGGGTTCTATGAGTCTGCTGCTGTTTTTTTCCTTCAGTTTTCCTTTGTTGTTATACTCCACACATGAGTGAAAACACTTGGTACTTGTCTTTCTCCGCCTGGCCTATTTCTCTGAACATACTACCGTCTAGCTCCATCCAGGTCATTGCAATTGGTAGGATTAGTTTTCTTCTTAAGGCTGCTTACTGCACTTTTTAAACTGGATTTCATTCTTCCTTTTTGTTTGTAGTTTAGCTCTGTTATTCACCATTCAACGCCTCGTTATGAACAATAGCTTTGTGTCAATCGATATGTATCTGTATCTATCTATCTAATGGTCTGTCTGTCTACCTATGTATCTATGTATGTATGTATGTATGTATCTATGTATCTATCTATCTATCTATCTTCCTGTTATCTATCTATGATGTCTATCATCTATCAATCTGTGTACCTATCTATCTATCTTTCATCTGTCATCTGTGTACCTATCTATCTATTAAACAATCATCTTTTTGTCTGCCCATCTATCCTTCTGTACAGAACAGTTAACAACATAGCCTATGTCTCTTCCCTACATTATGCTTCCAGAAATCTTGCAAGGTAACTAAGCCATAAGGAGAGCACTGTGTTCACCGACACACTTTCATGTAGAGTCAGCCGCGTGTGCTTACAAAACCAGTAAATGGAGGTGAAAGGACTTGAACCTGTATCTCTGTCCTCTGTCCTCTTATACTTCCTGCTCGCTTGGTGACTTTATTTAGCCACATTCAGTGAGTAAGTGATCCCTGAAGACCACAAGTATCCTTCGTCTGCTCCGGTTGTCGAAAGAAAAGTGTACTTGATTCTTTGCACACCACCATGTTTGAGGGACATCGGCGTGATCACTGCTGATAGGTGAAGGGACAAATATAAAGGAACACCTATTTCTGGACAGGAGCAGTTGGGAACAAAGAGTGTGTTGTGGAGTGAAGTGTTTATTTGAGGGTCCAAACTTCCCTCCTTAGGTGGTCATTACTTCTTACATTCGTGAACATCATAAAAAGCAATGATTTTAAAAGCCCAGACGCATATTATTACAGCAATTCATTTGTTGAGGTGAGAGGAAATGAGAAGGAACTTGCTGCACCACTAAATCTATGCCTGAGCACTGCTGAAATCAAACAAAAAGAATTCACGGTGGCTAGATAGGGCTATTTTCTACTGACTCTCTCTGGGGACTCAAACAGAATTCATTTGTTTGAGTGTTTCTTATTTTCACTTGTATAGGTAATCTGTCCCCGCCCCTTCAGCTTGTAGTTTGTCTGTGTCCTTGGATCTCAAGTGAGTCTCCAGTAAGGGAGCACGTAGGAGGTCTTGAGTTTTCATCAGTTCTTCTAACACTGGGTCTTTTGATTGGAGCACTCAAAGCCTGTACTTTTATTCTGATATTTGAGAGCTGTGCTCTTACTGCGCTTTGAAATTCTTTTTGTTCTCATTAGTATACAATCACATGCAGAACATTATGTTTTCCAGTCTACACCCCTCACCAGGACCCCGGCTAAAGCCAGTTACCGTCACTGTCCGTCAGCGTGTACTAAGATGCTGTAGAATCACTACATGTCTTCTCTGTGTTATGCAGCCGTACAAATGACCCCCCAAGTTACACACTATACATGCTAATCCTAATGCCCCCATTCTATTTCCCCGCCCTCATTACTCCCTTCCCACAAACCCTACCCAGTCCCTTTCTCTTTGGTAACTGTTAGTCCACTCTCGGGTTCTGTGAGTCTGCTGCTGTCTTTTCCTTCAGTTTTTCTTTGTTATCATACTCCACACATGAGTGAAATCATTTGGTACATGTATTTCTCCTCCTTGAATATTTGACTGAGCAAAATACCCTATAGCTCCATCCACGTTATTGCAAATGATAGGATTTGTTTTCTTCTTATGGCTGCCTACTGCACTTTTTAAACTGGATTTCATTCTTCTTTTTTGTTTGTAGTTTCGCTATGTGCTTTCACCATTGCACTCCTGGTTATGAGCAGTAGCTTTGTGTTAATCGATATGTACCTATATCTATCTATCTGTCTGTCTATTTATCAATCAATCAATCAATCAATCATCTTTTTGTCTGCCCATCTGTCCTTGTGTACAGAACAGTTAACCATATGTCCTATATCACTTTCCTACACTATGCTTCCAAAAATCCTGCAAAGTATCTAGGCTGTAGAGAGAGCACTGGGTTCACCGAGACACTTGCAGGTCGAGTCGGCCGCGTGTACCTACAAAACCAGGAAATTTTTGTGCCGGGACTTGAACCCGTGTCTCTATCCTCTGTCCTCTGTCATCTCCTTCTAATTTACTGTCTGTATTTAGCCACATTCTTTGACTAAGTGCTCCCTGAAGACCACAAGTATCATCTGGGCCTGTTGTCACGAGAAAAGTAAACTTGTTCTTTCCTCACCACCATGTTTGAAGGACATCAGCGTGATCACCGCCGATAGGACGGAGGGTCAAATAAAAAGGAACACCAATTTCTAGATAGGTGAAGTTGGGAGCTAAGAGTGTATTGTGGGGTGACGTGCTTATTTGAGTGTCCAAACTTCCCTCTTTAGGTAGTTATTAGATCTTCACATTCGTGAACATCATAAAACCCACTGATTTCAAAGGCCCAGATGCTTATTATTACAGCAACTCAGTTGTTGAGGTGAGAGAAAATGAGAAGTATGTTGCTGCACCACTAAATCAATGGCTGGGAACGGCGGAAACTAAACATAAAGAATTCACGGATTCCACATAGGGCTATTTTCTTCTGACTGTATCAGGGGACTCAAACAGAATTCATTTGTTTGATTGTTTGTTTTTCAGTTTCACTCGTGTAGCGTATTTGTCCACACACCTTCAGCTTGTAGTTTGTCTGTGTCCTTGGATCTCAAGTGAGTCTCCTGTAAGTAAGCACGTAGGTGTCTTGAGTTTTCATCCCTTCTTTTAACCCTGTGTCTTTTGTTTGCTGCACTCAGTGCCTGACCTTTTATTCTGATGATTCGGAGCTGTGCACTTATTGCACTTAAATAATTTTTTTTATCATTAAGCTTAAATCACTTGAAGAACATTATGTTTACTATGCTCCCCCCTTCACCAAGTACCCCTGAAAAACCTCTTCATTCGCTGTCGATCTGCGTAGTTGGATGCTGTAGACCCCTTCACCATATCCCTCCCAACAGACCCCGTTACAGTCGCTGTCCATCAGTGAGTAGTAAGATGCTATATGATCCCTTCTGGCCTTCTATGTGATGTACAGCACTCCCCATGCCCCCTCGACCCCACGCATTATACATGCTAAAACTAATGCCCCCATTCTTTCTCTTCACACTTATCCCTCCCTTCAGACCCACCCTGCCCAGTCCTTTTCCCTTTGGTCACTTTTAGTCAACTCTCGGGTTCTATGAGTCTGCTGCTGTTTTTTTCCTTCAGTTTTCCTTTGTTGTTATACTCCACACATGAGTGAAAACACTTGGTACTTGTCTTTCTCCGCCTGGCCTATTTCTCTGAACATACTACCGTCTAGCTCCATCCAGGTCATTGCAATTGGTAGGATTTGTTTTCTTCTTAAGGCTGCTTACTGCACTTTTTAAACTGGATTTCATTCTTCCTTTTTGTTTGTAGTTTAGCTCTGTTATTCACCATTCAACGCCTCGTTATGAACAATAGCTTTGTGTCAATCGATATGTATCTGTATCTATCTATCTAATGGTCTGTCTGTCTACCTATGTATCTATGTATGTATGTATGTATGTATCTATGTATCTATCTATCTATCTATCTTCCTGTTATCTATCTATGATGTCTATCATCTATCAATCTGTGTACCTATCTATCTATCTTTCATCTGTCATCTGTGTACCTATCTATCTATTAAACAATCATCTTTTTGTCTGCCCATCTATCCTTCTGTACAGAACAGTTAACAACATAGCCTATGTCTCTTCCCTACATTATGCTTCCAGAAATCTTGCAAGGTAACTAAGCCATAAGGAGAGCACTGTGTTCACCGACACACTTTCATGTAGAGTCAGCCGCGTGTGCTTACAAAACCAGTAAATGGAGGTGAAAGGACTTGAACCTGTATCTCTGTCCTCTGTCCTCTTATACTTCCTGCTCGCTTGGTGACTTTATTTAGCCACATTCAGTGAGTAAGTGATCCCTGAAGACCACAAGTATCCTTCGTCTGCTCCGGTTGTCGAAAGAAAAGTGTACTTGATTCTTTGCACACCACCATGTTTGAGGGACATCGGCGTGATCACTGCTGATAGGTGCAGGGACAAATATAAAGGAACACCTATTTCTGGACAGGAGCAGTTGGGAACAAAGAGTGTGTTGTGGAGTGAAATGTTTATTTGAGGGTCCAAACTTCCCTCCTTAGGTGGTCATTACTTCTTACATTCGTGAACATCATAAAAAGCAATGATTTTAAAAGCCCAGACGCATATTATTACAGCAATTCTTTTGTTGAGGTGAGAGGAAATGAGAAGGAACTTGCTGCACCACTAAATCTATGCCTGAGCACTGCTGAAATCAAACAAAAAGAATTCACGGTGGCTAGATAGGGCTATTTTCTACTGACTCTCTCTGGGAACTCAAACAGAATTCATTTGTTTGTTTGTTTCTTATTTTCACTTGTATAGGTAATCTGTCCCCGCCCCTTCAGCTTGTAGTTTGTCTGTGTCCTTGGATCTCAAGTGAGTCTCCAGTAAGGGAGCACGTAGGAGGTCTTGAGTTTTCATCAGTTCTTCTAACACTGGGTCTTTTGATTGGAGCACTCAAAGCCTGTACTTTTATTCTGATATTTGAGAGCTGTGCTCTTACTGCGCTTTGAAATTCTTTTTGTTCTCATTAGTATACAATCACATGCAGAACATTATGTTTTCCAGTCTACACCCCTCACCAGGACCCCGGCTAAAGCCAGTTACCGTCACTGTCCGTCAGCGTGTACTAAGATGCTGTAGAATCACTACATGTCTTCTCTGTGTTATGCAGCCGTACAAATGACCCCCCAAGTTACACACTATACATGCTAATCCTAATGCCCCCATTCTATTTCCCCGCCCTCATTACTCCCTTCCCACAAACCCTACCCAGTCCCTTTCTCTTTGGTAACTGTTAGTCCACTCTCGGGTTCTGTGAGTCTGCTGCTGTCTTTTCCTTCAGTTTTTCTTTGTTATCATACTCCACACATGAGTGAAATCATTTGGTACATGTATTTCTCCTCCTTGAATATTTGACTGAGC
This sequence comes from Manis pentadactyla, assembly GCF_030020395.1. NCBI lineage: Eukaryota > Metazoa > Chordata > Mammalia > Pholidota > Manidae > Manis > Manis pentadactyla. The sequence goes on along the minus strand of NC_080038.1, from coordinate 162,131,017 downwards.
AAAATACCCTATAGCTCCATCCACGTTATTGCAAATGATAGGATTTGTTTTCTTCTTATGGCTGCCTACTGCACTTTTTAAACTGGATTTCATTCTTCTTTTTTGTTTGTAGTTTCGCTATGTGCTTTCACCATTGCACTCCTGGTTATGAGCAGTAGCTTTGTGTTAATCGATATGTACCTATATCTATCTATCTGTCTGTCTATTTATCAATCAATCAATCAATCAATCATCTTTTTGTCTGCCCATCTGTCCTTGTGTACAGAACAGTTAACCATATGTCCTATATCACTTTCCTACACTATGCTTCCAAAAATCCTGCAAAGTATCTAGGCTGTAGAGAGAGCACTGGGTTCACCGAGACACTTGCAGGTCGAGTCGGCCGCGTGTACCTACAAAACCAGGAAATTTTTGTGCCGGGACTTGAACCCGTGTCTCTATCCTCTGTCCTCTGTCATCTCCTTCTAATTTACTGTCTGTATTTAGCCACATTCTTTGACTAAGTGCTCCCTGAAGACCACAAGTATCATCTGGGCCTGTTGTCACGAGAAAAGTAAACTTGTTCTTTCCTCACCACCATGTTTGAAGGACATCAGCGTGATCACCGCCGATAGGACGGAGGGTCAAATAAAAAGGAACACCAATTTCTAGATAGGTGAAGTTGGGAGCTAAGAGTGTATTGTGGGGTGACGTGCTTATTTGAGTGTCCAAACTTCCCTCTTTAGGTAGTTATTAGATCTTCACATTCGTGAACATCATAAAACCCACTGATTTCAAAGGCCCAGATGCTTATTATTACAGCAACTCAGTTGTTGAGGTGAGAGAAAATGAGAAGTATGTTGCTGCACCACTAAATCAATGGCTGGGAACGGCGGAAACTAAACATAAAGAATTCACGGATTCCACATAGGGCTATTTTCCTCTGACTGTATCAGGGGACTCAAACAGAATTCATTTGTTTGATTGTTTGTTTTTCAGTTTCACTCGTGTAGCGTATTTGTCCACACACCTTCAGCTTGTAGTTTGTCTGTGTCCTTGGATCTCAAGTGAGTCTCCTGTAAGTAAGCACGTAGGTGTCTTGAGTTTTCATCCCTTCTTTTAACCCTGTGTCTTTTGTTTGCTGCACTCAGTGCCTGACCTTTTATTCTGATGATTCGGAGCTGTGCACTTATTGCACTTAAATAATTTTTTTTATCATTAAGCTTAAATCACTTGAAGAACATTATGTTTACTATGCTCCCCCCTTCACCAAGTACCCCTGAAAAACCTCTTCATTCGCTGTCGATCTGCGTAGTTGGATGCTGTAGACCCCTTCACCATATCCCTCCCAACAGACCCCGTTACAGTCGCTGTCCATCAGTGAGTAGTAAGATGCTATATGATCCCTTCTGGCCTTCTATGTGATGTACAGCACTCCCCATGCCCCCTCGACCCCAAGCATTATACATGCTAAAACTAATGCCCCCATTCTTTCTCTTCACACTTATCCCTCCCTTCAGACCCACCCTGCCCAGTCCTTTTCCCTTTGGTCACTTTTAGTCAACTCTCGGGTTCTATGAGTCTGCTGCTGTTTTTTTCCTTCAGTTTTTCTTTGTTGTTATACTCCACACATGAGTGAAAACACTTGGTACTTGTCTTTCTCCGCCTGGCCTATTTCTCTGAACATACTACCGTCTAGCTCCATCCAGGTCATTGCAATTGGTAGGATTTGTTTTCTTCTTAAGGCTGCTTACTGCACTTTTTAAACTGGATTTCATTCTTCCTTTTTGTTTGTAGTTTAGCTCTGTTATTCACCATTCAACGCCTCGTTATGAACAATAGCTTTGTGTCAATCGATATGTATCTGTATCTATCTATCTAATGGTCTGTCTGTCTACCTATGTATCTATGTATGTATGTATGTATGTATCTATGTATCTATCTATCTATCTATCTTCCTGTTATCTATCTATGATGTCTATCATCTATCAATCTGTGTACCTATCTATCTATCTTTCATCTGTCATCTGTGTACCTATCTATCTATTAAACAATCATCTTTTTGTCTGCCCATCTATCCTTCTGTACAGAACAGTTAACAACATAGCCTATGTCTCTTCCCTACATTATGCTTCCAGAAATCTTGCAAGGTAACTAAGCCATAAGGAGAGCACTGTGTTCACCGACACACTTTCATGTAGAGTCAGCCGCGTGTGCTTACAAAACCAGTAAATGGAGGTGAAAGGACTTGAACCTGTATCTCTGTCCTCTGTCCTCTTATACTTCCTGCTCGCTTGGTGACTTTATTTAGCCACATTCAGTGAGTAAGTGATCCCTGAAGACCACAAGTATCCTTCGTCTGCTCCGGTTGTCGAAAGAAAAGTGTACTTGATTCTTTGCACACCACCATGTTTGAGGGACATCGGCGTGATCACTGCTGATAGGTGAAGGGACAAATATAAAGGAACACCTATTTCTGGACAGGAGCAGTTGGGAACAAAGAGTGTGTTGTGGAGTGAAGTGTTTATTTGAGGGTCCAAACTTCCCTCCTTAGGTGGTCATTACTTCTTACATTCGTGAACATCATAAAAAGCAATGATTTTAAAAGCCCAGACGCATATTATTACAGCAATTCATTTGTTGAGGTGAGAGGAAATGAGAAGGAACTTGCTGCACCACTAAATCTATGCCTGAGCACTGCTGAAATCAAACAAAAAGAATTCACGGTGGCTAGATAGGGCTATTTTCTACTGACTCTCTCTGGGGACTCAAACAGAATTCATTTGTTTGAGTGTTTCTTATTTTCACTTGTATAGGTAATCTGTCCCCGCCCCTTCAGCTTGTAGTTTGTCTGTGTCCTTGGATCTCAAGTGAGTCTCCAGTAAGGGAGCACGTAGGAGGTCTTGAGTTTTCATCAGTTCTTCTAACACTGGGTCTTTTGATTGGAGCACTCAAAGCCTGTACTTTTATTCTGATATTTGAGAGCTGTGCTCTTACTGCGCTTTGAAATTCTTTTTGTTCTCATTAGTATACAATCACATGCAGAACATTATGTTTTCCAGTCTACACCCCTCACCAGGACCCCGGCTAAAGCCAGTTACCGTCACTGTCCGTCAGCGTGTACTAAGATGCTGTAGAATCACTACATGTCTTCTCTGTGTTATGCAGCCGTACAAATGACCCCCCAAGTTACACACTATACATGCTAATCCTAATGCCCCCATTCTATTTCCCCGCCCTCATTACTCCCTTCCCACAAACCCTACCCAGTCCCTTTCTCTTTGGTAACTGTTAGTCCACTCTCGGGTTCTGTGAGTCTGCTGCTGTCTTTTCCTTCAGTTTTTCTTTGTTATCATACTCCACACATGAGTGAAATCATTTGGTACATGTATTTCTCCTCCTTGAATATTTGACTGAGCAAAATACCCTATAGCTCCATCCACGTTATTGCAAATGATAGGATTTGTTTTCTTCTTATGGCTGCCTACTGCACTTTTTAAACTGGATTTCATTCTTCTTTTTTGTTTGTAATTTCGCTATGTGCTTTCACCATTGCACTCCTGGTTATGAGCAGTAGCTTTGTGTTAATCGATATGTACCTATATCTATCTATCTGTCTGTCTATTTATCAATCAATCAATCAATCAATCATCTTTTTGTCTGCCCATCTGTCCTTGTGTACAGAACAGTTAACCATATGTCCTATATCACTTTCCTACACTATGCTTCCAAAAATCCTGCAAAGTATCTAGGCTGTAGAGAGAGCACTGGGTTCACCGAGACACTTGCAGGTCGAGTCGGCCGCGTGTACCTACAAAACCAGGAAATTTTTGTGCCGGGACTTGAACCCGTGCCTCTATCCTCTGTCCTCTGTCATCTCCTTCTAATTTACTGTCTGTATTTAGCCACATTCTTTGACTAAGTGCTCCCTGAAGACCACAAGTATCATCTGGGCCTGTTGTCACGAGAAAAGTAAACTTGTTCTTTCCTCACCACCATGTTTGAAGGACATCAGCGTGATCACCGCCGATAGGACGGAGGGTCAAATAAAAAGGAACACCAATTTCTAGATAGGTGAAGTTGGGAGCTAAGAGTGTATTGTGGGGTGACGTGCTTATTTGAGTGTCCAAACTTCCCTCTTTAGGTAGTTATTAGATCTTCACATTCGTGAACATCATAAAACCCACTGATTTCAAAGGCCCAGATGCTTATTATTACAGCAACTCAGTTGTTGAGGTGAGAGAAAATGAGAAGTATGTTGCTGCACCACTAAATCAATGGCTGGGAACGGCGGAAACTAAACATAAAGAATTCACGGATTCCACATAGGGCTATTTTCCTCTGACTGTATCAGGGGACTCAAACAGAATTCATTTGTTTGATTGTTTGTTTTTCAGTTTCACTCGTGTAGCGTATTTGTCCACACACCTTCAGCTTGTAGTTTGTCGGTGTCCTTGGATCTCAAGTGAGTCTCCTGTAAGTAAGCACGTAGGTGTCTTGAGTTTTCATCCCTTCTTTTAACCCTGTGTCTTTTGTTTGCTGCACTCAGTGCCTGACCTTTTATTCTGATGATTCGGAGCTGTGCACTTATTGCACTTAAATAATTTTTTTTATCATTAAGCTTAAATCACTTGAAGAACATTATGTTTACTATGCTCCCCCCTTCACCAAGTACCCCTGAAAAACCACTTAATTCGCTGTCGATCTGCGTAGTTGGATGCTGTAGACCCCTTCACCATATCCCTCCCAACAGACCCCGTTACAGTCGCTGTCCATCAGTGAGTAGTAAGATGCTATATGATCCCTTCTGGCCTTCTATGTGATGTACAGCACTCCCCATGCCCCCTCGACCCCAAGCATTATACATGCTAAAACTAATGCCCCCATTCTTTCTCTTCACACTTATCCCTCCCTTCAGACCCACCCTGCCCAGTCCTTTTCCCTTTGGTCACTTTTAGTCAACTCTCGGGTTCTATGAGTCTGCTGCTGTTTTTTTCCTTCAGTTTTCCTTTGTTGTTATACTCCACACATGAGTGAAAACACTTGGTACTTGTCTTTCTCCGCCTGGCCTATTTCTCTGAACATACTACCGTCTAGCTCCATCCAGGTCATTGCAATTGGTAGGATTAGTTTTCTTCTTAAGGCTGCTTACTGCACTTTTTAAACTGGATTTCATTCTTCCTTTTTGTTTGTAGTTTAGCTCTGTTATTCACCATTCAACGCCTCTTTATGAACAATAGCTTTGTGTCAATCGATATGTATCTGTATCTATCTATCTAATGGTCTGTCTGTCTACCTATGTATCTATGTATGTATGTATGTATGTATCTATGTATCTATCTATCTATCTATCTTCCTGTTATCTATCTATGATGTCTATCATCTATCAATCTGTGTACCTATCTATCTATCTTTCATCTGTCATCTGTGTACCTATCTATCTATTAAACAATCATCTTTTTGTCTGCCCATCTATCCTTCTGTACAGAACAGTTAACAACATAGCCTATGTCTCTTCCCTACATTATGCTTCCAGAAATCTTGCAAGGTAACTAAGCCATAAGGAGAGCACTGTGTTCACCGACACACTTTCATGTAGAGTCAGCCGCGTGTGCTTACAAAACCAGTAAATGGAGGTGAAAGGACTTGAACCTGTATCTCTGTCCTCTGTCCTCTTATACTTCCTGCTCGCTTGGTGACTTTATTTAGCCACATTCAGTGAGTAAGTGATCCCTGAAGACCACAAGTATCCTTCGTCTGCTCCGGTTGTCGAAAGAAAAGTGTACTTGATTCTTTGCACACCACCATGTTTGAGGGACATCGGCGTGATCACTGCTGATAGGTGAAGGGACAAATATAAAGGAACACCTATTTCTGGACAGGAGCAGTTGGGAACAAAGAGTGTGTTGTGGAGTGAAGTGTTTATTTGAGGGTCCAAACTTCCCTCCTTAGGTGGTCATTACTTCTTACATTCGTGAACATCATAAAAAGCAATGATTTTAAAAGCCCAGACGCATATTATTACAGCAATTCATTTGTTGAGGTGAGAGGAAATGAGAAGGAACTTGCTGCACCACTAAATCTATGCCTGAGCACTGCTGAAATCAAACAAAAAGAATTCACGGTGGCTAGATAGGGCTATTTTCTACTGACTCTCTCTGGGGACTCAAACAGAATTCATTTGTTTGAGTGTTTCTTATTTTCACTTGTATAGGTAATCTGTCCCCGCCCCTTCAGCTTGTAGTTTGTCTGTGTCCTTGGATCTCAAGTGAGTCTCCAGTAAGGGAGCACGTAGGAGGTCTTGAGTTTTCATCAGTTCTTCTAACACTGGGTCTTTTGATTGGAGCACTCAAAGCCTGTACTTTTATTCTGATATTTGAGAGCTGTGCTCTTACTGCGCTTTGAAATTCTTTTTGTTCTCATTAGTATACAATCACATGCAGAACATTATGTTTTCCAGTCTACACCCCTCACCAGGACCCCGGCTAAAGCCAGTTACCGTCACTGTCCGTCAGCGTGTACTAAGATGCTGTAGAATCACTACATGTCTTCTCTGTGTTATGCAGCCGTACAAATGACCCCCCAAGTTACACACTATACATGCTAATCCTAATGCCCCCATTCTATTTCCCCGCCCTCATTACTCCCTTCCCACAAACCCTACCCAGTCCCTTTCTCTTTGGTAACTGTTAGTCCACTCTCGGGTTCTGTGAGTCTGCTGCTGTCTTTTCCTTCAGTTTTTCTTTGTTATCATACTCCACACATGAGTGAAATCATTTGGTACATGTATTTCTCCTCCTTGAATATTTGACTGAGCAAAATACCCTATAGCTCCATCCACGTTATTGCAAATGATAGGATTTGTTTTCTTCTTATGGCTGCCTACTGCACTTTTTAAACTGGATTTCATTCTTCTTTTTTGTTTGTAGTTTCGCTATGTGCTTTCACCATTGCACTCCTGGTTATGAGCAGTAGCTTTGTGTTAATCGATATGTACCTATATCTATCTATCTGTCTGTCTATTTATCAATCAATCAATCAATCAATCATCTTTTTGTCTGCCCATCTGTCCTTGTGTACAGAACAGTTAACCATATGTCCTATATCACTTTCCTACACTATGCTTCCAAAAATCCTGCAAAGTATCTAGGCTGTAGAGAGAGCACTGGGTTCACCGAGACACTTGCAGGTCGAGTCGGCCGCGTGTACCTACAAAACCAGGAAATTTTTGTGCCGGGACTTGAACCCGTGCCTCTATCCTCTGTCCTCTGTCATCTCCTTCTAATTTACTGTCTGTATTTAGCCACATTCTTTGACTAAGTGCTCCCTGAAGACCACAAGTATCATCTGGGCCTGTTGTCACGAGAAAAGTAAACTTGTTCTTTCCTCACCACCATGTTTGAAGGACATCAGCGTGATCACCGCCGATAGGACGGAGGGTCAAATAAAAAGGAACACCAATTTCTAGATAGGTGAAGTTGGGAGCTAAGAGTGTATTGTGGGGTGACGTGCTTATTTGAGTGTCCAAACTTCCCTCTTTAGGTAGTTATTAGATCTTCACATTCGTGAACATCATAAAACCCACTGATTTCAAAGGCCCAGATGCTTATTATTACAGCAACTCAGTTGTTGAGGTGAGAGAAAATGAGAAGTATGTTGCTGCACCACTAAATCAATGGCTGGGAACGGCGGAAACTAAACATAAAGAATTCACGGATTCCACATAGGGCTATTTTCCTCTGACTGTATCAGGGGACTCAAACAGAATTCATTTGTTTGATTGTTTGTTTTTCAGTTTCACTCGTGTAGCGTATTTGTCCACACACCTTCAGCTTGTAGTTTGTCGGTGTCCTTGGATCTCAAGTGAGTCTCCTGTAAGTAAGCACGTAGGTGTCTTGAGTTTTCATCCCTTCTTTTAACCCTGTGTCTTTTGTTTGCTGCACTCAGTGCCTGACCTTTTATTCTGATGATTCAGAGCTGTGCACTTATTGCACTTAAATAATTTTTTTATCATTAAGCTTAAATCACTTGAAGAACATTATGTTTACTATGCTCTCCCCTTCACCAAGTACCCCTGAAAAACCACTTAATTCGCTGTCGATCTGCGTAGTTGGATGCTGTAGACCCCTTCACCATATCCCTCCCAACAGACCCCGTTACAGTCGCTGTCCATCAGTGAGTAGTAAGATGCTATATGATCCCTTCTGGCCTTCTATGTGATGTACAGCACTCCCCATGCCCCCTCGACCCCAAGCATTATACATGCTAAAACTAATGCCCCCATTCTTTCTCTTCACACTTATCCCTCCCTTCAGACCCACCCTGCCCAGTCCTTTTCCCTTTGGTCACTTTTAGTCAACTCTCGGGTTCTATGAGTCTGCTGCTGTTTTTTTCCTTCAGTTTTCCTTTGTTGTTATACTCCACACATGAGTGAAAACACTTGGTACTTGTCTTTCTCCGCCTGGCCTATTTCTCTGAACATACTACCGTCTAGCTCCATCCAGGTCATTGCAATTGGTAGGATTTGTTTTCTTCTTAAGGCTGCTTACTGCACTTTTTAAACTGGATTTCATTCTTCCTTTTTGTTTGTAGTTTAGCTCTGTTATTCACCATTCAACGCCTCGTTATGAACAATAGCTTTGTGTCAATCGATATGTATCTGTATCTATCTATCTAATGGTCTGTCTGTCTACCTATGTATCTATGTATGTATGTATGTATGTATCTATGTATCTATCTATCTATCTATCTTCCTGTTATCTATCTATGATGTCTATCATCTATCAATCTGTGTACCTATCTATCTATCTTTCATCTGTCATCTGTGTACCTATCTATCTATTAAACAATCATCTTTTTGTCTGCCCATCTATCCTTCTGTACAGAACAGTTAACAACATAGCCTATGTCTCTTCCCTACATTATGCTTCCAGAAATCTTGCAAGGTAACTAAGCCATAAGGAGAGCACTGTGTTCACCGACACACTTTCATGTAGAGTCAGCCGCGTGTGCTTACAAAACCAGTAAATGGAGGTGAAAGGACTTGAACCTGTATCTCTGTCCTCTGTCCTCTTATACTTCCTGCTCGCTTGGTGACTTTATTTAGCCACATTCAGTGAGTAAGTGATCCCTGAAGACCACAAGTATCCTTCGTCTGCTCCGGTTGTCGAAAGAAAAGTGTACTTGATTCTTTGCACACCACCATGTTTGAGGGACATTGGCGTGATCACTGCTGATAGGTGCAGGGACAAATATAAAGGAACACCTATTTCTGGACAGGAGCAGTTGGGAACAAAGAGTGTGTTGTGGAGTGAAATGTTTATTTGAATGTCCAAACTTCCCTCCTTAGGTGGTCATTACTTCTTACATTCGTGAACATCATAAAAAGCAATGATTTTAAAAGCCCAGACGCATATTATTACAGCAATTCATTTGTTGAGGTGAGAGGAAATGAGAAGGAACTTGCTGCACCACTAAATCTATGCCTGAGCACTGCTGAAATCAAACAAAAAGAATTCACGGTGGCTAGATAGGGCTATTTTCTACTGACTCTCTCTGGGGACTCAAACAGAATTCATTTGTTTGTTTGTTTCTTATTTTCACTTGTATAGGTAATCTGTCCCCGCCCCTTCAGCTTGTAGTTTGTCTGTGTCCTTGGATCTCAAGTGAGTCTCCAGTAAGGGAGCACGTAGGAGGTCTTGAGTTTTCATCAGTTCTTCTAACACTGGGTCTTTTGATTGGAGCACTCAAAGCCTGTACTTTTATTCTGATATTTGAGAGCTGTGCTCTTACTGCGCTTTGGAATTCTTTTTGTTCTCATTAATATACAATCACATGCAGAACATTATGTTTTCCAGTCTACACCCCTCACCAAGACCCCGGCAATAGCCAGTTACCGTCGCTGTCCGTCAGCGTGTACTAAGATGCTGTAGAATCACTACATGTCTTCTCTGTGTTATGCAGCCGTACAAATGACCCCCCAAGTTACACACTATACATGCTAATCCTAATGCCCCCATTCTTGTTCCCCGCCCTTATTACTGCCTTCCCACAAACCTTACCAGTCCCTTTCTCTTTGGTAACTGTTAGTCCACTCTCGGGTTCTGTGAGTCTGCTGCTGTCTTTTCCTTCAGTTTTTCTTTGTTATCATACTCCACACATGAGTGAAATCATTTGGTACATGTATTTCTCCTCCTGGAATATTTGACTGAGCATAATACCCTATAGCTCCATCCACGTTATTGCAAATGATAGGATTTTTTTTCTTCTTATGGCTGCCTACTGCACTTTTTAAACTGGATTTCATTCTTCTTTTTTGTTTGTAGTTTCGCTATGTGCTTTCACCATTGCTCTCCTGGTTATGAGCAGTAGCTTTGTGTTAATCGATATGTACCCACATCTATCTATCTGTCTGTCTATTTATCAATCAATCAATCAATCAATCATCTTTTTGTCTGCCCATCTGTCCTTGTGTACAGAACAGTTAACCATATGTCCTATATCACTTTCCTACACTATGCTTCCAAAAATCCTGCAAAGTATCTAGGCTGTAGAGAGAGCACTGGGTTCACCGAGACACTTGCAGGTCGAGTCGGCCGCGTGTACCTACAAAACCAGGAAATTTTTGTGCCGGGACTTGAACCCGTGTCTCTATCCTCTGTCCTCTTTCATCTCCTTCTAACTTACTGTCTGTATTTAGCCACATTCTTTGACTAAGTGCTCCCTGAAGACCACAAGTATCATTCCTCTGGGCCTGTTGTCACGAGAAAAGTAAACTTGTTCTTTGCTCACCACCATGTTTGAAGGACATCAGCGTGATCACCGCCGATAGGACGGAGGGTCAAATAAAAAGGAACACCAATTTCTAGATAGGTGAAGTTGGGAGCTAAGAGTGTATTGTGGGGTGACGTGTTTATTTGAGTGTCCAAACTTCCCTCTTTAGGTAGTTATTAGATCTTCACATTCGTGAACATCATAAAACCCACAGATTTCAAAGGCCCAGATGCTTATTATTACAGCAACTCAGTTGTTGAGGTGAGAGAAAATGAGAAGTATGTTGCTGCACCACTAAATCAATGGCTGGGAACGGCTGAAACTAAACATAAAGAATTCACGGAGGCCAGATAGGGCTATTTTCTTCTGACTGTATCAGGGGACTCAAACAGAATTCATTTGTTTGATTGTTTGTTTTTCAGTTTCACTCGTGTAGCGTATTTGTCCACACACCTTCAGCTTGTAGTTTGTCTGTGTCCTTGGATCTCAAGTGAGTCTCCAGTAAGGGAGCACGTAGGAGGTCTTGAGTTTTCATCAGTTCTTCTAACACTGGGTCTTTTGATTGGAGCACTCAAAGCCTGTACTTTTATTCTGATATTTGAGAGCTGTGCTCTTACTGCGCTTTGGAATTCTTTTTGTTCTCATTAATATACAATCACATGCAGAACATTATGTTTTCCAGTCTACACCCCTCACCAAGACCCCGGCAATAGCCAGTTACCGTCGCTGTCCGTCAGCGTGTACTAAGATGCTGTAGAATCACTACATGTCTTCTCTGTGTTATGCAGCCGTACAAATGACCCCCCAAGTTACACACTATACATGCTAATCCTAATGCCCCCATTCTTGTTCCCCGCCCTTATTACTGCCTTCCCACAAACCTTACCAGTCCCTTTCTCTTTGGTAACTGTTAGTCCACTCTCGGGTTCTGTGAGTCTGCTGCTGTCTTTTCCTTCAGTTTTTCTTTGTTATCATACTCCACACATGAGTGAAATCATTTGGTACATGTATTTCTCCTCCTGGAATATTTGACTGAGCATAATACCCTATAGCTCCATCCACGTTATTGCAAATGATAGGATTTTTTTTCTTCTTATGGCTGCCTACTGCACTTTTTAAACTGGATTTCATTCTTCTTTTTTGTTTGTAGTTTCGCTATGTGCTTTCACCATTGCTCTCCTGGTTATGAGCAGTAGCTTTGTGTTAATCGATATGTACCCACATCTATCTATCTGTCTGTCTATTTATCAATCAATCAATCAATCAATCATCTTTTTGTCTGCCCATCTGTCCTTGTGTACAGAACAGTTAACCATATGTCCTATATCACTTTCCTACACTATGCTTCCAAAAATCCTGCAAAGTATCTAGGCTGTAGAGAGAGCACTGGGTTCACCGAGACACTTGCAGGTCGAGTCGGCCGCGTGTACCTACAAAACCAGGAAATTTTTGTGCCGGGACTTGAACCCGTGTCTCTATCCTCTGTCCTCTTTCATCTCCTTCTAACTTACTGTCTGTATTTAGCCACATTCTTTGACTAAGTGCTCCCTGAAGACCACAAGTATCATTCCTCTGGGCCTGTTGTCACGAGAAAAGTAAACTTGTTCTTTGCTCACCACCATGTTTGAAGGACATCAGCGTGATCACCGCCGATAGGACGGAGGGTCAAATAAAAAGGAACACCAATTTCTAGATAGGTGAAGTTGGGAGCTAAGAGTGTATTGTGGGGTGACGTGTTTATTTGAGTGTCCAAACTTCCCTCTTTAGGTAGTTATTAGATCTTCACATTCGTGAACATCATAAAACCCACAGATTTCAAAGGCCCAGATGCTTATTATTACAGCAACTCAGTTGTTGAGGTGAGAGAAAATGAGAAGTATGTTGCTGCACCACTAAATCAATGGCTGGGAACGGCTGAAACTAAACATAAAGAATTCACGGAGGCCAGATAGGGCTATTTTCTTCTGACTGTATCAGGGGACTCAAACAGAATTCATTTGTTTGATTGTTTGTTTTTCAGTTTCACTCGTGTAGCGTATTTGTCCACACACCTTCAGCTTGTAGTTTGTCTGTGTCCTTGGATCTCAAGTGAGTCTCCAGTAAGGGAGCACGTAGGAGGTCTTGAGTTTTCATCAGTTCTTCTAACACTGGGTCTTTTGATTGGAGCACTCAAAGCCTGTACTTTTATTCTGATATTTGAGAGCTGTGCTCTTACTGCGCTTTGGAATTCTTTTTGTTCTCATTAATATACAATCACATGCAGAACATTATGTTTTCCAGTCTACACCCCTCACCAAGACCCCGGCAATAGCCAGTTACCGTCGCTGTCCGTCAGCGTGTACTAAGATGCTGTAGAATCACTACATGTCTTCTCTGTGTTATGCAGCCGTACAAATGACCCCCCAAGTTACACACTATACATGCTAATCCTAATGCCCCCATTCTTTTTCCCCGCCCTTATTACTCCCTTCCCACAAACCTTACCAGTCCCTTTCTCTTTGGTAACTGTTAGTCCACTCTCGGGTTCTGTGAGTCTGCTGCTGTCTTTTCCTTCAGTTTTTCTTTGTTATCATACTCCACACATGAGTGAAATCATTTGGTACATGTATTTCTCCTCCTGGAATATTTGACTGAGCATAATACCCTATAGCTCCATCCACGTTATTGCAAATGATAGGATTTGTTTTCTTCTTATGGCTGCCTACTGCACTTTTTAAACTGGATTTCATTCTTCTTTTTTGTTTGTAGTTTCGCTATGTGCTTTCACCATTGCTCTCCTGGTTATGAGCAGTAGCTTTGTGTTAATCGATATGTACCCACATCTATCTGTCTGTCTGTCTATTTATCAATCAATCAATCAATCAATCATCTTTTTGTCTGCCCATCTGTCCTTGTGTACAGAACAGTTAACCATATGTCCTATATCACTTTCCTACACTATGCTTCCAAAAATCCTGCAAAGTATCTAGGCTGTAGAGAGAGCACTGGGTTCACCGAGACACTTGCAGGTCGAGTCGGCCGCGTGTACCTACAAAACCAGGAAATTTTTGTGCCGGGACTAGAACCCGTGTCTCTATCCTCTGTCCTCTTTCATCTCCTTCTAACTTACTGTCTGTATTTAGCCACATTCTTTGACTAAGTGCTCCCTGAAGACCACAAGTATCATTCCTCTGGGCCTGTTGTCACGAGAAAAGTAAACTTGTTCTTTGCTCACCACCATGTTTGAAGGACATCAGCGTGATCACCGCCGATAGGACGGAGGGTCAAATAAAAAGGAACACCAATTTCTAGATAGGTGAAGTTGGGAGCTAAGAGTGTATTGTGGGGTGACGTGTTTGTTTGAGTGTCCAAACTTCCCTCTTTAGGTAGTTATTAGATCTTCACATTCGTGAACATCATAAAACCCACAGATTTCAAAGGCCCAGATGCTTATTATTACAGCAACTCAGTTGTTGAGGTGAGAGAAAATGAGAAGTATGTTGCTGCACCACTAAATCAATGGCTGGGAACGGCTGAAACTAAACATAAAGAATTCACGGAGGCCAGATAGGGCTATTTTCTTCTGACTGTATCAGGGGACTCAAACAGAATTCATTTGTTTGATTGTTTGTTTTTCAGTTTCACTCGTGTAGCGTATTTGTCCACACACCTTCAGCTTGTAGTTTGTCGGTGTCCTTGGATCTCAAGTGAGTCTCCTGTAAGTAAGCACGTAGGTGTCTTGAGTTTTCATCCCTTCTTTTAACCCTGTGTCTTTTGTTTGCTGCACTCAGTGCCTGACCTTTTATTCTGATGATACGGAGCGGTGCACTTATTGCACTTAAATAAATTTTTTTATCATTAAGCTTAAATCACTTGAAGAACATTATGTTTACTATGCTCCCCCCTTCACCAAGTACCCCTGAAAAACCTCATCAGTCGCTGTCGATCTGCGTAGTTGGATGCTGTAGACCCCTTCACCATGTCCCTCCCAACAGACCCCGTTACAATCGCTGTCCATCAGTGAGTAGTAAGATGCTATATGATCTCTACTGGCCTTCTCTGTGATGTACAGCACTCCCCATGCCCCCTCGACCCCAAGCATTATACATGCTAAAACTAATGCCCCCATTCTTTCTCTTCACACTTATCCCTCCCTTCAGACCCACCCTGCCCAGTCCTTTTCCCTTTGGTCACTTTTAGTCAACTCTTGGGTTCTATGAGTCTGCTGCTGTTTTTTTCCTTCAGTTTTTCTTTGTTGTTATACTCCACACATGAGTGAAAACACTTGGTACTTGTCTTTCTCCGCCTGGCCTATTTCTCTGAACATACTACCGTCTAGCTCCATCCAGGTCATTGCAATTGGTAGGATTTGTTTTCTTCTTAAGGCTGCTTACTGCACTTTTTAAACTGGATTTCATTCTTCCTTTTTGTTTGTAGTTTAGCTCTGTTATTCACCATTCAACGCCTCGTTATGAACAATAGCTTTGTGTCAATCGATATGTATCTGTATCTATCTATCTAATGGTCTGTCTGTCTACCTATGTATCTATGTATGTATGTATGTATGTATCTATGTATCTATCTATCTATCTATCTTCCTGTTATCTATCTATGATGTCTATCATCTATCAATCTGTGTACCTATCTATCTATCTTTCATCTGTCATCTGTGTACCTATCTATCTATTAAACAATCATCTTTTTGTCTGCCCATCTATCCTTCTGTACAGAACAGTTAACAACATAGCCTATGTCTCTTCCCTACATTATGCTTCCAGAAATCTTGCAAGGTAACTAAGCCATAAGGAGAGCACTGTGTTCACCGACACACTTTCATGTAGAGTCAGCCGCGTGTGCTTACAAAACCAGTAAATGGAGGTGAAAGGACTTGAACCTGTATCTCTGTCCTCTGTCCTCTTATACTTCCTGCTCGCTTGGTGACTTTATTTAGCCACATTCAGTGAGTAAGTGATCCCTGAAGACCACAAGTATCCTTCGTCTGCTCCGGTTGTCGAAAGAAAAGTGTACTTGATTCTTTGCACACCACCATGTTTGAGGGACATTGGCGTGATCACTGCTGATAGGTGCAGGGACAAATATAAAGGAACACCTATTTCTGGACAGGAGCAGTTGGGAACAAAGAGTGTGTTGTGGAGTGAAATGTTTATTTGAGGGTCCAAACTTCCCTCCTTAGGTGGTCATTACTTCTTACATTCGTGAACATCATAAAAAGCAATGATTTTAAAAGCCCAGACGCATATTATTACAGCAATTCATTTGTTGAGGTGAGAGGAAATGAGAAGGAACTTGCTGCACCACTAAATCTATGCCTGAGCACTGCTGAAATCAAACAAAAAGAATTCACGGTGGCTAGATAGGGCTATTTTCTACTGACTCTCTCTGGGGACTCAAACAGAATTCATTTGTTTGTTTGTTTCTTATTTTCACTTGTATAGGTAATCTGTCCCCGCCCCTTCAGCTTGTAGTTTGTCTGTGTCCTTGGATCTCAAGTGAGTCTCCAGTAAGGGAGCACGTAGGAGGTCTTGAGTTTTCATCAGTTCTTCTAACACTGGGTCTTTTGATTGGAGCACTCAAAGCCTGTACTTTTATTCTGATATTTGAGAGCTGTGCTCTTACTGCGCTTTGGAATTCTTTTTGTTCTCATTAATATACAATCACATGCAGAACATTATGTTTTCCAGTCTACACCCCTCACCAAGACCCCGGCAATAGCCAGTTACCGTCGCTGTCCGTCAGCGTGTACTAAGATGCTGTAGAATCACTACATGTCTTCTCTGTGTTATGCAGCCGTACAAATGACCCCCCAAGTTACACACTATACATGCTAATCCTAATGCCCCCATTCTTTTTCCCCGCCCTTATTACTCCCTTCCCACAAACCTTACCAGTCCCTTTCTCTTTGGTAACTGTTAGTCCACTCTCGGGTTCTGTGAGTCTGCTGCTGTCTTTTCCTTCAGTTTTTCTTTGTTATCATACTCCACACATGAGTGAAATCATTTGGTACATGTATTTCTCCTCCTGGAATATTTGACTGAGCATAATACCCTATAGCTCCATCCACGTTATTGCAAATGATAGGATTTGTTTTCTTCTTATGGCTGCCTACTGCACTTTTTAAACTGGATTTCATTCTTCTTTTTTGTTTGTAGTTTCGCTATGTGCTTTCACCATTGCTCTCCTGGTTATGAGCAGTAGCTTTGTGTTAATCGATATGTACCCACATCTATCTATCTGTCTGTCTATTTATCAATCAATCAATCAATCAATCATCTTTTTGTCTGCCCATCTGTCCTTGTGTACAGAACAGTTAACCATATGTCCTATATCACTTTCCTACACTATGCTTCCAAAAATCCTGCAAAGTATCTAGGCTGTAGAGAGAGCACTGGGTTCACCGAGACACTTGCAGGTCGAGTCGGCCGCGTGTACCTACAAAACCAGGAAATTTTTGTGCCGGGACTAGAACCCGTGTCTCTATCCTCTGTCCTCTTTCATCTCCTTCTAACTTACTGTCTGTATTTAGCCACATTCTTTGACTAAGTGCTCCCTGAAGACCACAAGTATCATTCCTCTGGGCCTGTTGTCACGAGAAAAGTAAACTTGTTCTTTGCTCACCACCATGTTTGAAGGACATCAGCGTGATCACCGCCGATAGGACGGAGGGTCAAATAAAAAGGAACACCAATTTCTAGATAGGTGAATTTGGGAGCTAAGAGTGTATTGTGGGGTGACGTGTTTATTTGAGTGTCCAAACTTCCCTCTTTAGGTAGTTATTAGATCTTCACATTCGTGAACATCATAAAACCCACAGATTTCAAAGGCCCAGATGCTTATTATTACAGCAACTCAGTTGTTGAGGTGAGAGAAAATGAGAAGTATGTTGCTGCACCACTAAATCAATGGCTGGGAACGGCTGAAACTAAACATAAAGAATTCACGGAGGCCAGATAGGGCTATTTTCTTCTGACTGTATCAGGGGACTCAAACAGAATTCATTTGTTTGATTGTTTGTTTTTCAGTTTCACTCGTGTAGCGTATTTGTCCACACACCTTCAGCTTGTAGTTTGTCTGTGTCCTTGGATCTCAAGTGAGTCTCCAGTAAGGGAGCACGTAGGAGGTCTTGAGTTTTCATCAGTTCTTCTAACACTGGGTCTTTTGATTGGAGCACTCAAAGCCTGTACTTTTATTCTGATATTTGAGAGCTGTGCTCTTACTGCGCTTTGGAATTCTTTTTGTTCTCATTAATATACAATCACATGCAGAACATTATGTTTTCCAGTCTACACCCCTCACCAAGACCCCGGCAATAGCCAGTTACCGTCGCTGTCCGTCAGCGTGTACTAAGATGCTGTAGAATCACTACATGTCTTCTCTGTGTTATGCAGCCGTACAAATGACCCCCCAAGTTACACACTATACATGCTAATCCTAATGCCCCCATTCTTTTTCCCCGCCCTTATTACTCCCTTCCCACAAACCTTACCAGTCCCTTTCTCTTTGGTAACTGTTAGTCCACTCTCGGGTTCTGTGAGTCTGCTGCTGTCTTTTCCTTCAGTTTTTCTTTGTTATCATACTCCACACATGAGTGAAATCATTTGGTACATGTATTTCTCCTCCTGGAATATTTGACTGAGCATAATACCCTATAGCTCCATCCACGTTATTGCAAATGATAGGATTTGTTTTCTTCTTATGGCTGCCTACTGCACTTTTTAAACTGGATTTCATTCTTCTTTTTTGTTTGTAGTTTCGCTATGTGCTTTCACCATTGCTCTCCTGGTTATGAGCAGTAGCTTTGTGTTAATCGATATGTACCCACATCTATCTGTCTGTCTGTCTATTTATCAATCAATCAATCAATCAATCATCTTTTTGTCTGCCCATCTGTCCTTGTGTACAGAACAGTTAACCATATGTCCTATATCACTTTCCTACACTATGCTTCCAAAAATCCTGCAAAGTATCTAGGCTGTAGAGAGAGCACTGGGTTCACCGAGACACTTGCAGGTCGAGTCGGCCGCGTGTACCTACAAAACCAGGAAATTTTTGTGCCGGGACTAGAACCCGTGTCTCTATCCTCTGTCCTCTTTCATCTCCTTCTAACTTACTGTCTGTATTTAGCCACATTCTTTGACTAAGTGCTCCCTGAAGACCACAAGTATCATTCCTCTGGGCCTGTTGTCACGAGAAAAGTAAACTTGTTCTTTGCTCACCACCATGTTTGAAGGACATCAGCGTGATCACCGCCGATAGGACGGAGGGTCAAATAAAAAGGAACACCAATTTCTAGATAGGTGAAGTTGGGAGCTAAGAGTGTATTGTGGGGTGACGTGTTTATTTGAGTGTCCAAACTTCCCTCTTTAGGTAGTTATTAGATCTTCACATTCGTGAACATCATAAAACCCACTGATTTCAAAGGCCCAGATGCTTATTATTACAGCAACTCAGTTGTTGAGGTGAGAGAAAATGAGAAGTATGTTGCTGCACCACTAAATCAATGGCTGGGAACGGCTGAAACTAAACATAAAGAATTCACGGAGGCCAGATAGGGCTATTTTCTTCTGACTGTATCAGGGGACTCAAACAGAATTCATTTGTTTGATTGTTTGTTTTTCAGTTTCACTCGTGTAGCGTATTTGTCCACACACCTTCAGCTTGTAGTTTGTCTGTGTCCTTGGATCTCAAGTGAGTCTCCTGTAAGTAAGCACGTAGGTGTCTTGAGTTTTCATCCCTTCTTTTAACCCTGTGTCTTTTGTTTGCTGCACTCAGTGCCTGACCTTTTATTCTGATGATTCGGAGCGGTGCACTTATTGCACTTAAATAAATTTTTTTATCATTAAGCTTAAATCACTTGAAGAACATTATGTTTACTATGCTCCCCCCTTCACCAAGTACCCCTGAAAAACCTCATCAGTCGCTGTCGATCTGCGTAGTTGGATGCTGTAGACCCCTTCACCATGTCCCTCCCAACAGACCCCGTTACAGTCGCTGTCCATCAGTGAGTAGTAAGATGCTATATGATCTCTACTGGCCTTCTCTGTGATGTACAGCACTCCCCATGCCCCCTCGACCCCAAGCATTATACATGCTAAAACTAATGCCCCCATTCTTTCTCTTCACACTTATCCCTCCCTTCAGACCCACCCTGCCCAGTCCTTTTCCCTTTGGTCACTTTTAGTCAACTCTCGGGTTCTATGAGTCTGCTGCTGTTTTTTTCCTTCAGTTTTTCTTTGTTGTTATACTCCACACATGAGTGAAAACACTTGGTACTTGTCTTTCTCCGCCTGGCCTATTTCTCTGAACATACTACCGTCTAGCTCCATCCAGGTCATTGCAATTGGTAGGATTTGTTTTCTTCTTAAGGCTGCTTACTGCACTTTTTAAACTGGATTTCATTCTTCCTTTTTGTTTGTAGTTTAGCTCTGTTATTCACCATTCAACGCCTCGTTATGAACAATAGCTTTGTGTCAATCGATATGTATCTGTATCTATCTATCTAATGGTCTGTCTGTCTACCTATGTATCTATGTATGTATGTATGTATCTATGTATCTATCTATCTATCTATCTTCCTATTATCTATCTATGATGTCTATCATCTATCAATCTATGTACCTATCTATCTATCTTTCATCTGTCATCTGTGTACCTATCTATCTATTAAACAATCATCTTTTTGTCTGCCCATCTATCCTTCTGTACAGAACAGTTAACAACATAGCCTATGTCTCTTCCCTACATTATGCTTCCAGAAATCTTGCAAGGTAACTAAGCCATAAGGAGAGCACTGTGTTCACCGACACACTTTCATGTAGAGTCAGCCGCGTGTGCTTACAAAACCAGTAAATGGAGGTGAAAGGACTTGAACCTGTATCTCTGTCCTCTGTCCTCTTATACTTCCTGCTCGCTTGGTGACTTTATTTAGCCACATTCAGTGAGTAAGTGATCCCTGAAGACCACAAGTATCCTTCGTCTGCTCCGGTTGTCGAAAGAAAAGTGTACTTGATTCTTTGCACACCACCATGTTTGAGGGACATTGGCGTGATCACTGCTGATAGGTGCAGGGACAAATATAAAGGAACACCTATTTCTGGACAGGAGCAGTTGGGAACAAAGAGTGTGTTGTGGAGTGAAATGTTTATTTGAGGGTCCAAACTTCCCTCCTTAGGTGGTCATTACTTCTTACATTCGTGAACATCATAAAAAGCAATGATTTTAAAAGCCCAGACGCATATTATTACAGCAATTCATTTGTTGAGGTGAGAGGAAATGAGAAGGAACTTGCTGCACCACTAAATCTATGCCTGAGCACTGCTGAAATCAAACAAAAAGAATTCACGGTGGCTAGATAGGGCTATTTTCTACTGACTCTCTCTGGGGACTCAAACAGAATTCATTTGTTTGTTTGTTTCTTATTTTCACTTGTATAGGTAATCTGTCCCCGCCCCTTCAGCTTGTAGTTTGTCTGTGTCCTTGGATCTCAAGTGAGTCTCCAGTAAGGGAGCACGTAGGAGGTCTTGAGTTTTCATCAGTTCTTCTAACACTGGGTCTTTTGATTGGAGCACTCAAAGCCTGTACTTTTATTCTGATATTTGAGAGCTGTGCTCTTACTGCGCTTTGGAATTCTTTTTGTTCTCATTAATATACAATCACATGCAGAACATTATGTTTTCCAGTCTACACCCCTCACCAAGACCCCGGCAATAGCCAGTTACCGTCGCTGTCCGTCAGCGTGTACTAAGATGCTGTAGAATCACTACATGTCTTCTCTGTGTTATGCAGCCGTACAAATGACCCCCCAAGTTACACACTATACATGCTAATCCTAATGCCCCCATTCTTTTTCCCCGCCCTTATTACTCCCTTCCCACAAACCTTACCAGTCCCTTTCTCTTTGGTAACTGTTAGTCCACTCTCGGGTTCTGTGAGTCTGCTGCTGTCTTTTCCTTCAGTTTTTCTTTGTTATCATACTCCACACATGAGTGAAATCATTTGGTACATGTATTTCTCCTCCTGGAATATTTGACTGAGCATAATACCCTATAGCTCCATCCACGTTATTGCAAATGATAGGATTTTTTTTCTTCTTATGGCTGCCTACTGCACTTTTTAAACTGGATTTCATTCTTCTTTTTTGTTTGTAGTTTCGCTATGTGCTTTCACCATTGCTCTCCTGGTTATGAGCAGTAGCTTTGTGTTAATCGATATGTACCCACATCTATCTATCTGTCTGTCTATTTATCAATCAATCAATCAATCAATCATCTTTTTGTCTGCCCATCTGTCCTTGTGTACAGAACAGTTAACCATATGTCCTATATCACTTTCCTACACTATGCTTCCAAAAATCCTGCAAAGTATCTAGGCTGTAGAGAGAGCACTGGGTTCACCGAGACACTTGCAGGTCGAGTCGGCCGCGTGTACCTACAAAACCAGGAAATTTTTGTGCCGGGACTTGAACCCGTGTCTCTATCCTCTGTCCTCTTTCATCTCCTTCTAACTTACTGTCTGTATTTAGCCACATTCTTTGACTAAGTGCTCCCTGAAGACCACAAGTATCATTCCTCTGGGCCTGTTGTCACGAGAAAAGTAAACTTGTTCTTTGCTCACCACCATGTTTGAAGGACATCAGCGTGATCACCGCCGATAGGACGGAGGGTCAAATAAAAAGGAACACCAATTTCTAGATAGGTGAATTTGGGAGCTAAGAGTGTATTGTGGGGTGACGTGTTTATTTGAGTGTCCAAACTTCCCTCTTTAGGTAGTTATTAGATCTTCACATTCGTGAACATCATAAAACCCACAGATTTCAAAGGCCCAGATGCTTATTATTACAGCAACTCAGTTGTTGAGGTGAGAGAAAATGAGAAGTATGTTGCTGCACCACTAAATCAATGGCTGGGAACGGCTGAAACTAAACATAAAGAATTCACGGAGGCCAGATAGGGCTATTTTCTTCTGACTGTATCAGGGGACTCAAACAGAATTCATTTGTTTGATTGTTTGTTTTTCAGTTTCACTCGTGTAGCGTATTTGTCCACACACCTTCAGCTTGTAGTTTGTCTGTGTCCTTGGATCTCAAGTGAGTCTCCAGTAAGGGAGCACGTAGGAGGTCTTGAGTTTTCATCAGTTCTTCTAACACTGGGTCTTTTGATTGGAGCACTCAAAGCCTGTACTTTTATTCTGATATTTGAGAGCTGTGCTCTTACTGCGCTTTGGAATTCTTTTTGTTCTCATTAATATACAATCACATGCAGAACATTATGTTTTCCAGTCTACACCCCTCACCAAGACCCCGGCAATAGCCAGTTACCGTCGCTGTCCGTCAGCGTGTACTAAGATGCTGTAGAATCACTACATGTCTTCTCTGTGTTATGCAGCCGTACAAATGACCCCCCAAGTTACACACTATACATGCTAATCCTAATGCCCCCATTCTTTTTCCCCGCCCTTATTACTCCCTTCCCACAAACCTTACCAGTCCCTTTCTCTTTGGTAACTGTTAGTCCACTCTCGGGTTCTGTGAGTCTGCTGCTGTCTTTTCCTTCAGTTTTTCTTTGTTATCATACTCCACACATGAGTGAAATCATTTGGTACATGTATTTCTCCTCCTGGAATATTTGACTGAGCATAATACCCTATAGCTCCATCCACGTTATTGCAAATGATAGGATTTGTTTTCTTCTTATGGCTGCCTACTGCACTTTTTAAACTGGATTTCATTCTTCTTTTTTGTTTGTAGTTTCGCTATGTGCTTTCACCATTGCTCTCCTGGTTATGAGCAGTAGCTTTGTGTTAATCGATATGTACCCACATCTATCTGTCTGTCTGTCTATTTATCAATCAATCAATCAATCAATCATCTTTTTGTCTGCCCATCTGTCCTTGTGTACAGAACAGTTAACCATATGTCCTATATCACTTTCCTACACTATGCTTCCAAAAATCCTGCAAAGTATCTAGGCTGTAGAGAGAGCACTGGGTTCACCGAGACACTTGCAGGTCGAGTCGGCCGCGTGTACCTACAAAACCAGGAAATTTTTGTGCCGGGACTAGAACCCGTGTCTCTATCCTCTGTCCTCTTTCATCTCCTTCTAACTTACTGTCTGTATTTAGCCACATTCTTTGACTAAGTGCTCCCTGAAGACCACAAGTATCCTTCGTCTGCTCCGGTTGTCGAAAGAAAAGTGTACTTGATTCTTTGCACACCACCATGTTTGAGGGACATTGGCGTGATCACTGCTGATAGGTGCAGGGACAAATATAAAGGAACACCTATTTCTGGACAGGAGCAGTTGGGAACAAAGAGTGTGTTGTGGAGTGAAATGTTTATTTGAGGGTCCAAACTTCCCTCCTTAGGTGGTCATTACTTCTTACATTCGTGAACATCATAAAAAGCAATGATTTTAAAAGCCCAGACGCATATTATTACAGCAATTCATTTGTTGAGGTGAGAGGAAATGAGAAGGAACTTGCTGCACCACTAAATCTATGCCTGAGCACTGCTGAAATCAAACAAAAAGAATTCACGGTGGCTAGATAGGGCTATTTTCTACTGACTCTCTCTGGGGACTCAAACAGAATTCATTTGTTTGTTTGTTTCTTATTTTCACTTGTATAGGTAATCTGTCCCCGCCCCTTCAGCTTGTAGTTTGTCTGTGTCCTTGGATCTCAAGTGAGTCTCCAGTAAGGGAGCACGTAGGAGGTCTTGAGTTTTCATCAGTTCTTCTAACACTGGGTCTTTTGATTGGAGCACTCAAAGCCTGTACTTTTATTCTGATATTTGAGAGCTGTGCTCTTACTGCGCTTTGGAATTCTTTTTGTTCTCATTAATATACAATCACATGCAGAACATTATGTTTTCCAGTCTACACCCCTCACCAAGACCCCGGCAATAGCCAGTTACCGTCGCTGTCCGTCAGCGTGTACTAAGATGCTGTAGAATCACTACATGTCTTCTCTGTGTTATGCAGCCGTACAAATGACCCCCCAAGTTACACACTATACATGCTAATCCTAATGCCCCCATTCTTTTTCCCCGCCCTTATTACTCCCTTCCCACAAACCTTACCAGTCCCTTTCTCTTTGGTAACTGTTAGTCCACTCTCGGGTTCTGTGAGTCTGCTGCTGTCTTTTCCTTCAGTTTTTCTTTGTTATCATACTCCACACATGAGTGAAATCATTTGGTACATGTATTTCTCCTCCTGGAATATTTGACTGAGCATAATACCCTATAGCTCCATCCACGTTATTGCAAATGATAGGATTTTTTTTCTTCTTATGGCTGCCTACTGCACTTTTTAAACTGGATTTCATTCTTCTTTTTTGTTTGTAGTTTCGCTATGTGCTTTCACCATTGCTCTCCTGGTTATGAGCAGTAGCTTTGTGTTAATCGATATGTACCCACATCTATCTATCTGTCTGTCTATTTATCAATCAATCAATCAATCAATCATCTTTTTGTCTGCCCATCTGTCCTTGTGTACAGAACAGTTAACCATATGTCCTATATCACTTTCCTACACTATGCTTCCAAAAATCCTGCAAAGTATCTAGGCTGTAGAGAGAGCACTGGGTTCACCGAGACACTTGCAGGTCGAGTCGGCCGCGTGTACCTACAAAACCAGGAAATTTTTGTGCCGGGACTTGAACCCGTGTCTCTATCCTCTGTCCTCTTTCATCTCCTTCTAACTTACTGTCTGTATTTAGCCACATTCTTTGACTAAGTGCTCCCTGAAGACCACAAGTATCATTCCTCTGGGCCTGTTGTCACGAGAAAAGTAAACTTGTTCTTTGCTCACCACCATGTTTGAAGGACATCAGCGTGATCACCGCCGATAGGACGGAGGGTCAAATAAAAAGGAACACCAATTTCTAGATAGGTGAATTTGGGAGCTAAGAGTGTATTGTGGGGTGACGTGTTTATTTGAGTGTCCAAACTTCCCTCTTTAGGTAGTTATTAGATCTTCACATTCGTGAACATCATAAAACCCACAGATTTCAAAGGCCCAGATGCTTATTATTACAGCAACTCAGTTGTTGAGGTGAGAGAAAATGAGAAGTATGTTGCTGCACCACTAAATCAATGGCTGGGAACGGCTGAAACTAAACATAAAGAATTCACGGAGGCCAGATAGGGCTATTTTCTTCTGACTGTATCAGGGGACTCAAACAGAATTCATTTGTTTGATTGTTTGTTTTTCAGTTTCACTCGTGTAGCGTATTTGTCCACACACCTTCAGCTTGTAGTTTGTCTGTGTCCTTGGATCTCAAGTGAGTCTCCAGTAAGGGAGCACGTAGGAGGTCTTGAGTTTTCATCAGTTCTTCTAACACTGGGTCTTTTGATTGGAGCACTCAAAGCCTGTACTTTTATTCTGATATTTGAGAGCTGTGCTCTTACTGCGCTTTGGAATTCTTTTTGTTCTCATTAATATACAATCACATGCAGAACATTATGTTTTCCAGTCTACACCCCTCACCAAGACCCCGGCAATAGCCAGTTACCGTCGCTGTCCGTCAGCGTGTACTAAGATGCTGTAGAATCACTACATGTCTTCTCTGTGTTATGCAGCCGTACAAATGACCCCCCAAGTTACACACTATACATGCTAATCCTAATGCCCCCATTCTTTTTCCCCGCCCTTATTACTCCCTTCCCACAAACCTTACCAGTCCCTTTCTCTTTGGTAACTGTTAGTCCACTCTCGGGTTCTGTGAGTCTGCTGCTGTCTTTTCCTTCAGTTTTTCTTTGTTATCATACTCCACACATGAGTGAAATCATTTGGTACATGTATTTCTCCTCCTGGAATATTTGACTGAGCATAATACCCTATAGCTCCATCCACGTTATTGCAAATGATAGGATTTGTTTTCTTCTTATGGCTGCCTACTGCACTTTTTAAACTGGATTTCATTCTTCTTTTTTGTTTGTAGTTTCGCTATGTGCTTTCACCATTGCTCTCCTGGTTATGAGCAGTAGCTTTGTGTTAATCGATATGTACCCACATCTATCTGTCTGTCTGTCTATTTATCAATCAATCAATCAATCAATCATCTTTTTGTCTGCCCATCTGTCCTTGTGTACAGAACAGTTAACCATATGTCCTATATCACTTTCCTACACTATGCTTCCAAAAATCCTGCAAAGTATCTAGGCTGTAGAGAGAGCACTGGGTTCACCGAGACACTTGCAGGTCGAGTCGGCCGCGTGTACCTACAAAACCAGGAAATTTTTGTGCCGGGACTAGAACCCGTGTCTCTATCCTCTGTCCTCTTTCATCTCCTTCTAACTTACTGTCTGTATTTAGCCACATTCTTTGACTAAGTGCTCCCTGAAGACCACAAGTATCATTCCTCTGGGCCTGTTGTCACGAGAAAAGTAAACTTGTTCTTTGCTCACCACCATGTTTGAAGGACATCAGCGTGATCACCGCCGATAGGACGGAGGGTCAAATAAAAAGGAACACCAATTTCTAGATAGGTGAAGTTGGGAGCTAAGAGTGTATTGTGGGGTGACGTGTTTATTTGAGTGTCCAAACTTCCCTCTTTAGGTAGTTATTAGATCTTCACATTCGTGAACATCATAAAACCCACAGATTTCAAAGGCCCAGATGCTTATTATTACAGCAACTCAGTTGTTGAGGTGAGAGAAAATGAGAAGTATGTTGCTGCACCACTAAATCAATGGCTGGGAACGGCTGAAACTAAACATAAAGAATTCACGGAGGCCAGATAGGGCTATTTTCTTCTGACTGTATCAGGGGACTCAAACAGAATTCATTTGTTTGATTGTTTGTTTTTCAGTTTCACTCGTGTAGCGTATTTGTCCACACACCTTCAGCTTGTAGTTTGTCTGTGTCCTTGGATCTCAAGTGAGTCTCCAGTAAGGGAGCACGTAGGAGGTCTTGAGTTTTCATCAGTTCTTCTAACACTGGGTCTTTTGATTGGAGCACTCAAAGCCTGTACTTTTATTCTGATATTTGAGAGCTGTGCTCTTACTGCGCTTTGGAATTCTTTTTGTTCTCATTAATATACAATCACATGCAGAACATTATGTTTTCCAGTCTACACCCCTCACCAAGACCCCGGCAATAGCCAGTTACCGTCGCTGTCCGTCAGCGTGTACTAAGATGCTGTAGAATCACTACATGTCTTCTCTGTGTTATGCAGCCGTACAAATGACCCCCCAAGTTACACACTATACATGCTAATCCTAATGCCCCCATTCTTTTTCCCCGCCCTTATTACTCCCTTCCCACAAACCTTACCAGTCCCTTTCTCTTTGGTAACTGTTAGTCCACTCTCGGGTTCTGTGAGTCTGCTGCTGTCTTTTCCTTCAGTTTTTCTTTGTTATCATACTCCACACATGAGTGAAATCATTTGGTACATGTATTTCTCCTCCTGGAATATTTGACTGAGCATAATACCCTATAGCTCCATCCACGTTATTGCAAATGATAGGATTTGTTTTCTTCTTATGGCTGCCTACTGCACTTTTTAAACTGGATTTCATTCTTCTTTTTTGTTTGTAGTTTCGCTATGTGCTTTCACCATTGCTCTCCTGGTTATGAGCAGTAGCTTTGTGTTAATCGATATGTACCCACATCTATCTGTCTGTCTGTCTATTTATCAATCAATCAATCAATCAATCATCTTTTTGTCTGCCCATCTGTCCTTGTGTACAGAACAGTTAACCATATGTCCTATATCACTTTCCTACACTATGCTTCCAAAAATCCTGCAAAGTATCTAGGCTGTAGAGAGAGCACTGGGTTCACCGAGACACTTGCAGGTCGAGTCGGCCGCGTGTACCTACAAAACCAGGAAATTTTTGTGCCGGGACTAGAA
The DNA here is from genome assembly GCF_030020395.1 of Manis pentadactyla. Classification (NCBI taxonomy): domain Eukaryota; kingdom Metazoa; phylum Chordata; class Mammalia; order Pholidota; family Manidae; genus Manis; species Manis pentadactyla. Next base: position 162,102,418 of record NC_080038.1, on the reverse strand, counting down.
CCCGTGTCTCTATCCTCTGTCCTCTTTCATCTCCTTCTAACTTACTGTCTGTATTTAGCCACATTCTTTGACTAAGTGCTCCCTGAAGACCACAAGTATCATTCCTCTGGGCCTGTTGTCACGAGAAAAGTAAACTTGTTCTTTGCTCACCACCATGTTTGAAGGACATCAGCGTGATCACCGCCGATAGGACGGAGGGTCAAATAAAAAGGAACACCAATTTCTAGATAGGTGAAGTTGGGAGCTAAGAGTGTATTGTGGGGTGACGTGTTTATTTGAGTGTCCAAACTTCCCTCTTTAGGTAGTTATTAGATCTTCACATTCGTGAACATCATAAAACCCACAGATTTCAAAGGCCCAGATGCTTATTATTACAGCAACTCAGTTGTTGAGGTGAGAGAAAATGAGAAGTATGTTGCTGCACCACTAAATCAATGGCTGGGAACGGCTGAAACTAAACATAAAGAATTCACGGAGGCCAGATAGGGCTATTTTCTTCTGAATGTATCAGGGGACTCAAACAGAATTCATTTGTTTGATTGTTTGTTTTTCAGTTTCACTCGTGTAGCGTATTTGTCCACACACCTTCAGCTTGTAGTTTGTCTGTGTCCTTGGATCTCAAGTGAGTCTCCTGTAAGTAAGCACGTAGGTGTCTTGAGTTTTCAT